>NC_053162.1:124719646-125019646 GCF_016835505.1 Polypterus senegalus
GCCATTGCTCTACTTTTGCCCACAGGGTGAAACCCAGTTGGTGGGTTGGCCACTCTGGGTCAAATCTCCACCGTGTCACATTCTCTACCTGTCAGTCTGGAGCACCCCCATGTTTAGCTAAGGGCTCTGCCTTAGTGAGGAGGAGGGCACTCTCCTCCGAGAGAGCATAATAAGCCCCTTTTGCCTCCCCCATCTGGACCAGCCCAATCCTGTGAGCCCCACCCTTGCATTCCCCGTTTTGTTTATTTTGGCCGGTCAAACTCAGCCACGGTACTTTCCCACCTGGATATGATTTAGGTCTGGGTCCTGGTACTTCTGGAAATCCTACATCCTGCTGACTACGCCAATGTCACAATAATTGACAGAGTCCAAAAAAGGTTTGGGCAGCCACCCGTATATTATATCTTGGCTGCAAAATAGGATTAAATGTTGTACAGATGAGTCCAAAACAGAACTGAGGGGATAGCGGAAAGATGATGGCTTTAAAGGCCAGTATAGGAAGTGACGTCAAAAGGGCCGGAACTGGAATGGTCCTCATCCATAGGCTCGGACCTGGAAGTGAGGTCATCAAAGGGGCCGGAACCAAAAGTGACATCATTACAGGGGTCAGAACTGGAAATGACATCATCAGGGCCAGTTGGAATTTCCCATGACCCATGAACAGTCTGAAGAAAAGTGAGAAAAAGAGTCAGTTCACTCCGCCACCCTCTTGTCTGGTGTGGAATTACTTTTGCTCAGGCCTTTTAGCTTCCTCCCATGCGCATGTGTATGAAAATGTTTAAAACTATTTAAATTGTAAACATTGTTAATATGTCCCCACCTCACTGGGTCATATTATGTTTTAAGAATGCGGTAAAATCAGAATATTTTGTGATAAAAAGTCTGCATATTTTTCTGGTTGCCTTCGGTTTGAAATCACTTCCAGCACCTTTAAAAGTAATATTTAAAGTAATACCAGATATGATAAAATCATACAAGTGAAAATACATTATGATATCCTATACAATACCACATGCCTCAATTAAGTGGAAGAATCCTAATTTACCTCTTATACATTTATGGGAAAGTGATTTCATATATAATCTTAAAATTCTTTCTTCAAGGAGCAGTTCAGGAATTTTTTAGAATTTGACAGTTTGTTATTGTAAAATAGCTAGCTATATCTTATATATAGCTTATATATATACATCCAAATCGTATTATGTAATATCATCTACTGTTGAATTCTCTTCTTTACTTGTAATATTTCTATTGCACTATTATATTGTATTGAGTATTGCTTGTGTTCTGTTCTGTGTATTCTATAGTATTTACCTCCTTTTTTTGATACCCACTGCATGGCAAAAGGCAGGGCTTGTTTATGCCTATTGTGGCACTTCTTGTGTGATTTTGGGCTATACCAAAAAAAAATATATTGTATTGTGTCTTTGTTTGACTTTTGCTACAGTTTTCATATAAATGAACAATTTACATATAGCTTATTTTGTCTTTTCATCATATATCTCATTGATGTAGCTGGGTGAAGGAGGCTGTTTTCTTTATAGTTTTGAAGGATTTTTTTCCCCAATTTTTTTTCTTTTTCAAACACAACAATTTTATTGCTGCATTACTTAATTTTGTCATTGGCTGAAATTGCTGTATTTGTTTTGTTCTCTTAAATAACATGAAATTCATAAAAAAAGAAAGCCATTGGGCAAAAAAGAGAGAAACAAGTACAAAACTAGTGACTAATATATATATATATATATATATATATATATATATATATATATATATTGTGAACGCACCGGGCACAGACAGGCGGACATCTTGTTTTAAAACACCACCACACGTTTATTATACAAATTATTTACAATACTTAGGTCCCAAAGACCCCAGTTCATTGGTCACACAGACCCAGTCACGTGCACAAACCCCAAAACAGTCACTCAGTCCTGGCCACAATGCCTTCTTCTCGGGCGCCTCCACAACTCCTCTTGCCTCGCCCTTCTTCCACCCGACTCTAGCCTCGAATGAATGGAGACGGCCCTTTATGGAGGACCGGATGAGCCCCAGGTGTTCCCGGCAATCTTCTGGCCACGCCCAAGTGTGGCGGAAGTGCCGCTGTCCTCCCGCTGCTCTCCGGCGCCGTCATAAATCTTCCCCAGCACTTCCTGGTGTGGCGGGAGTGCTGGGGAAACAAGTCCCAAGGCATTGGGGCGCCTCCTGGCGGTGACCACGGGCCCCTACAGGGAAGGGCTTCCATGCCCTCGACCCGTGGCCCCCAAAGCAACCCGGAAGGCAAACCCCGTGGTCCAGGCAGGGCTCTGACCCTCTTCCGTCCCTCCTGGCGCCCCGCCGGGTCATGGCCCCTGGCATCCCTGACAGTGCCCCACAGCCAGCGAAGACCACTCGTGGTTAAGAGCGACCCGTCCCGCGAGGGCAGCAGAGCCCCGAAATGGGTCCCACTCGAGGATAGCCGGGTCCGCCCCGCACTCCTAGCAGGGACAGGGGCGGAGACACAATCCGAGCACCAACCCATGGTGCATCCCTGCGCCTCGCACAGGTTGTGCTCCCCCCTTTTACCGGCACCCCGGGGCCTCCTCGATCGGCACCCCCTCCGAGACCTCCACGCCTTTGTTCCGAGCCACTGTTCCCCGTAGGCTCCTCCAGCTGTGAGCGCACCTGCGCACCGGCAGAGAGATCATTCTGCAGACGGCCCGACATCAGAGGGCTGTTCCGCCACGAAGGGGTCCTTCAACTCGCCGGGTCCGTCCCTACAAAGAGAATACAGGGGCAGAACCGCTGCCAAAGCACCCAGCTCGTGCCGCACGGGCAGCGTTCCCCTCCAACGGCACCCGGCACTTGCCTGATCGGCACCCTCTCCGCGGCTTCCGTGTCCCTCTCGATAGTGGAACTGTCGGCACCGCCTGCTCTCTCACCGCCGGCCTCAGGGATTCCCTCTGCTCCCTCAGAGGGCGGCCAGCCGACGCTGCACCCAGCAACGCTGCCTCACTGTATTGGAGGAGGCGGCACCCAGCCGCTTAATCCTCCCTCACTTTGGACGCCTTGACGATATGCGACTCGATAACCAACACGAGCCCCTTTCCCGTCTGTGTCCGCAACATATCGGAGGAATCGGCACCCAGCCTCTTATTCCTCCGTTCACTCTGGGACGCCATGACGGTTTGAGACTCCTTATGGAATAAAAGGCGCCTCTGTCCCGTCTGCGTCCCTATAGTGCGGCGCAAGACCGCAGCCGACTCGGGCGAGGGCGCTAGGACCCGGGGCACTTAGCAGCCCGTGTCCATTCAGCGCCCTCTCGACTCCCCTCGCCCAAGCGCACAGCCAGCGGCGCCGCACCTCCTGTCGGAGGGCTGCTTACTCGAACTGATCGTTATCATCACAGCCTTTTCAACAGACCCTCCCGCATGCTGTACGGAGTCGGCTGTACTCACCGCCTCCGCTACCTCTCCGGCTGGAGATTCCAGCGCCGCACGCCCCGCTGTTGATTGAAACGTTCTCAGCGCCGCGAGCGCCTTCCTCTCCAGTTCCAGCACCTCAGCCCGGCAGGGCACATAGCATCTGTAACACGCTGCTCGGCGGGCTGAAGAGACACCCCAGCTCCGCCAGAGCAGCCGGCAAAGACAGGAAGTTAAACGACGCGGAGCCTACCTGGCTGTCAGCCTCCGACGCCGGCCACTTCCTGTGGACCTTTTCCTCCGCCCAATCGGGTCTCCCCACCCGTGATGGACATTCCTTGGTCCGCCTCTCTGCAGTCATCGGCGGGCACACAAGACACACCGCCCAATCGCGTGCCTGTCAGGGGAGGGACTTCTGGTCGCGGCCAGCTTGGCTCCCCTTCGGCGGCGGCGACGCGCTTGCCGGCAGCCTTGTTGTTGCCAGCACCTTTCGAGCTGCAGCGTCTCTTCCTCCGCAGCCCTCGCGGCTGCCGCCGTCCTACCGGAGCCCCGCAAACCAGCATGCGCCCGCCACTGACGCGGATCCGGGAGGTCCCTGCCTGGAAAACAAAACACGCCCGGCCCCAAGGGCCGGCTGCCAATAGGCAGGGAACTCACCTCCCAGGTCCCGTCTAACCGAGGAAACGTCCTCGGCGTGGCCTCTCTGGACGCCATGCCGTCCCGGGCGCCTCCAGCAATGGCGCTGATTGTGGGAGCCCGCTGCACTCCTCCAATGCGCCGCCCGCCCACTTCAGGGAATAACGGCCTCCTGCGACCCCTGGCGGTCCGTGGGGTTCTTTACCCAGCGGGGCTGTGTGCACGCAGCCCCGATGGTACGCAGGGTCCCCTGCTGCGCCGGGTCGCCCACAACAAATTTTTTGATAACAGGTCCCCGCCTTGGAACAGGCGGAGCATCCTGCCGGCTACGCCAGATGTGAACGCCACCCGGGCACAGACAGGCAGACATCTTGTTTTAAAACACCACCACACGTTTATTATACAAATTATTTACAATACTTAGGTCCCAAAGACCCCAGTTCATTGGTCACACAGACCCAGTCACGTGCACAAACCCCAAAACAGTCACTCAGTCCTGGCCACAATGCCTTCTTCTCGGGCCGCCTCCACAACTCCTCTTGCCTCGTCCTTCTTCCACCCGACTCTAGCCTCGAATGAATGGAGACGGCCCCTTTTATGGAGGACCCGGATGAGCCCCAGGTGTTCCCGGCAATCTTCTGGCCACGCCCAAGTGTGGCGGAAGTGCCGGCTGTCCTCCCGCTGCTCTCCGGCGCCGTCATAAATCTTCCCCAGCACTTCCTGGTGTGGCGGGAGTGCTGGGGAAACAAGTCCCAAGGCATTGGGGCGCCTCCTGGCGGTGACCACGGGCCCCTACAGGGAAGGGCTTCCATGCCCTCGACCCGTGGCCCCCAAAGCAACCCGGAAGGCAAACCCCACGTGGTCCAGGCAGGGCTCTGACCCTCTTCCGTCCCTCCTGGCGTCCCGCCGGGTCATGGCCCCTGGCATCCCTGACATATATATATATATATATATATATATATATATATATATACACACTGCTCACAAAAGTTAAAGGAACACTTTTTTTATTGGGCCTGGCATGAAATCAATTAAACCTGTCTGATAATTTTCTGGTTGGTTAAGCAGCTGAGGTCATTGTTAATCATTTTCAGCTGTATTGGTGTTCATGGACTTAACGACAGGTGCACTAAAGTGGCAACAATTAGAAAACCCTCATTTAAAGTTTCTCCCTCTTGATCTTTTTTGGCTGGTTTTCCACTCGTGCTAGTTTTGGCTTGAGTAATCATCTCTACTGGCAGTATGAGGCGATTCCATAACCCTACAGAAGTTGCACAGGTTGTCCAACTTCTCCAGGATGGCACATCCACACGTGCTGCAGCAAGAAGGTTTACTGTGTCTCCCAGCACAATCTCCAGAACATGGAGGAGATTTCAGGAGACTGGCTGTTATTCTCGGAGAGCTGGACAGGGCCGTAGAAGGTCCTCAATCCATCAGCAGGACCGATACCTGCTCCTTTGTGCAAGGCAGAACAGGCTGAGTACTGCTCGTGCCCTACAGAATGACCTCCAGAGGGCCCCTGGTGTGAATGTCTCTACCCAAACAATTAGGAGCAGACTTCATGAAGATGGCCTAAGGGCCCGACGTCCTGTAGTGGGCCCTGTGCTCACTGCCCAGCACCGTGGAGCTCGACTGGCATTTGCTCAAGAACACCAGAATTGGCAAGTCTGCCACTGGCGCCCTGTACTTTTTACAGACGAGAGCAGGTTCACCCTGAGCAGCTGTGATAGATGTGAAAGAGTCTGGAGAAGACAAGGAGAACGATATGCTGCCTGCAACGTCGTTCAACATGACAGGTTTGGTGGTGGGTCAGTGATGGTCTGGGGAGGCATATCCATGGAGGGACGCACAGACATCTACTGCGTAGGAAATGGTGCTCTGACTGCCATAAGGTATCGAGATAAAATCCTTGAACCCATTGTCAGACCCTACGCTGGTGCAGTAGGTCCTGGTTTCCTCCTAATGCACGACAATGGCAAGAATGTGCAGGCAGTACCTGGAGGATGAAGGAATTGAAACAATTGAATGGCCTTCACGATCCCCTGACTTAAACCCAATAGAACATCTGTGGGACATTATGTTTCGGTCCATTAGGCTCCGCCAGGTTGCTCCTCAGACTGTACAACAGCTCAGGGATGCCCTCATACAGATCTGGGAGGAAATGCCACAAGACACCATCCGTCGTCTCATTAGGAGCATGCCCGACGTTGTCAAGCATGCATACAAGCTCGTGGGGGCCACACAAGATACTGAAAAGCATTTTGAGTAGCAGAAATTAAGTTTTTGAAAAAATGGACTAGCCTGCCACATCTTCATTTCATTCTGATTTTAGGGTGTCTACACAATTGAGCCCTCTGTAGGCAGAAAACTTTTATTTCCATTAAAAGACTTGGCAACCTTTTGTTCCTAAGACATTGCCCTGTCGTTATTTGTATAGATATCCAACTTCATATTGAGATCTGATGTATCTAATGTGTTTCTTTAAAGTGTTCCTTTAATTTTTGTGAGCAGTATATATATATATATATATATATATATATATATATATATATATATATATATATATATATATATATTTGCCAGGAAGCACCTGGGTAATTCTAAGCCTTTTAAAAAAATGCCCTTCAGACAGAAGCAACAAATTTGGAACATTACTGACTACATGGCTTCTGTTATGTCTGATGTAAAATAAACATAGCACTGCAAAGTATAAGCATCGTACCAACAGTCAAACATGGTGGTGGTGGTATGATGGTGTGGAGATGCTTTACTACCTCAGGACTTGGATGATGTGCCATAAATGAAGGAACTAAAATTGATGAACTGTATAAAAAAAAGAATCATACAGAGAATGTCTAGGCATCTGTCCATGAAGCTGAAAGATAGTTACTATACAATAAGACATCTGAGCCAAAAAAAAGCAAGTACACATCAAAATGTCTAAAAAGAAGCAATATTAAACTTTTGGACTAGCCTAGTCAAAGTTAAAACCTAAAATCGATACAGATGTCATGATCTGGACTTCGCAGCCAGTGCTGAATACCTAACGATGTTTCTGAGTTAAAGTTTTTTTTACAAGGATAGAGGCGACTAAAAATCTTCAATAACAATCTGAAAGTATTGAATTTTGATTAAGTGAAGATTTTTTAACTTTAAACGATCAGACTAACTATGTACTAAATGAGCAAACACCTATTTCAAACATGCATTACACTGACCATGGCAGCTGATTGCTATCATATACAGTAACCATTATATGTCACCAAAACTGTGAAATATTAAACCTTTGCAGGGCCAGAATAGACCAGATTTTCCACTGTTCACTTGGCTGGACAGCAAATTGTCTACTAGTGAATATATTATTTGTGCAAACTGCAATCAACTGGTGATTTGTCCAGTACAAGTACTTACCTTGCTGACAAGTTCTGCATTGCTTCACTACAATGACAGAATGGATGGTTATCAGTTTATTATACTGTAGGTCATATGTATAGACAAAAACATTAATTAAAATATTTTGTTATAAAGAGATGCATTAGTAGCATTCTGACCTTCAAAAGTACTAAACATTTTTACATGTATATTAATAGTCATACAATATCATCTCTTTAGTGTTAAGTTAGGCATCAGTTTACTGATGGCGAACAAAAATAAAATCTCCCAGTTTAGTGAATTACTTTAATTTTTTTGTTCACAGGATTCATGAAAATCCTCTTTTTCTTGCTGCTAAAGAAAATGATGTGAAATCTATTACACAATTAATCAAATTCTCCAAGACAGATATTTTTGAGAAAGGTATGTTCTGTAATCATGCAAAAATACTGTACACTATGTAGAAAAAGCCCATTTCTGCATGCCTAATGGAAGTAATCCATTGATTCTTTTGTTTTTTGTTCAGGTGCTCTTGGGGAAACTGCACTTCATATTGCTGCTTTGTTCAACAGCCTGGAAGCTGCTGTTGCTTTGATTGAGGCGGCACCTGACGTCATTAATGAGCCCATTGTTTCAGACTTATATAAAGGTAGGTGCAGACATGTTTTAACCCTGCATAAA
The DNA here is from genome assembly GCF_016835505.1 of Polypterus senegalus. Lineage (NCBI taxonomy): Eukaryota > Metazoa > Chordata > Cladistia > Polypteriformes > Polypteridae > Polypterus > Polypterus senegalus. The sequence goes on from NC_053162.1 coordinate 124,727,737, forward strand.
CACAATATGAGTGAGCAATCACATATACAATCTGATAATTGGAAGTAGCTGCCAAAAGTAGGTTTGTTTAAGACATAATCTACAAGTGGTTTTAATTTTGATTTTACTTTACATGACTTTGTTTCATTTGGTCTACTGATTAGCATGTTTCAGATGATAAAGAAAATGCTATGAGATTACCCTGTCTGTGATATTTTATAAAGTTGTTCCTTTTCAGGGGTGACAGCACTCCATATTGCTGTGATAAATGAGAATATGAATCTTGTCCAGGAGCTGATTCACAGAGGAGCTGAGGTGGACACTCCTCGGGCAACAGGAGAATGCTTTCAAAAAAAGACAAAAAATCTTGGGTATTTTGGTAAGGATTAAGCAATGTTACAAATAATATACTCTAATAGCAAAATAGAAATGTGACTTTTAATGGTGTTGACAAGGAAGGGGTTCATGATGGTGTTATGGCTAGTGCTGATAACTCATAGCTCAAAAATTCTGAGTTCAAATTCAACCCTGAAATCTAAATAAGTAAAAGGCGTCTTGTCCACCTCCAAATTAAAAAAGATATGGAGTGTATGTGGGTTGGGAAATTCTAAATTATCTAAGACAGGCATTCCATCAAGTATTAGGTCTGCCTTACTCCCAAAGTTGCCAGTGACAGGCTACAGTAAACAAAAAAATGCAACAAATATTCAGGAGGCAATGACTTTTGGAGAAGTTTTTAGTATTAAAAGTAGTCAGCATGGACACAAGTAAGACATACAGTATATGGAAGACAAAACCTAAAAAAAATGATTTAGCTAGAAGTAGTAGTATTGAAGTTGTGATTATGATACTGTTGGAATTACAGAAGAATGGATCAATTAAAGTGATGGAGAAAAATATAATAGCAATGATTATATATATTTTAGGAAAGACCAAGTGTAGGAGAGGAGAAAGTGGGGTGTTATATGTCAAAAAATATCCGGATGCAAAATATCCTCACAGGGAAAGAATTAATCAAGTTCTCTACGACAGATATTTTTGAGAAAGGTATAAAATTAAATATAGATATTATTTTATATTTCAAGGAAACTTCAAAATATTAACCATTATTAAGCCAAGTGACACACATTGTGTAAACAGAGTAACTGCCTTCAGGGTTTTTATTTTTCATTCTTGTTCTTTCCTTTTTGTGTATTGGATCAGGCCTTTTGGTTTGTATTGTATTTTATCCTTGCAACTTTCTCAACTTTGTGCTTTTATCATTTTCATATTCCAGGTGAACACATTCTTGCATTTGCAGCCTGCACAGGAAATAAAAAGATTGTTCAATTACTGATTGAGAATGGGGCAGACATAAGAGCTCAAGACAAACATGGTTTGTCACACAGTTACATTTCTGTTTTTTCAAATAGTGTAATTCTTTCCATGAATGTAAAGCATAACTTCTGCTGGTTTATTAAAAGAAATTTAACTGCATATACTACAAATATTTTTGATGATTATTTTTCACTTTTTTTTCATTATACACAAAATCAAATACATTTTTGGAATACAAGCTTATGGTATGTGGTCATCTAGGATTGTGACTTTGGTGTGGTAATTTATCTCAGTGATTCTTAGAACTATTCTGTTTGTAGGTCTTTGTCCTTGATAGGGTTGTTTATGGCAATCTGATCTAAAGGAAGAGGCAATACTTGACCTAAGTAAGTGTCTCTGTCTGATAGCTGACCTTCAGATCCAGGATGATTAATGAAATTTCTGTCTGCACCATTGAAGACTAGACCAACTCTTTACTTTTGCACAGATATGTAAGGGTTCAAGGGAATTATTCAATTTTGTTTACATGTGCTTTGTGGATTTTGAAAAAGCCTATGACCATGTACCCCTTGTTGCCTTCTGGAAGATGTTACAAGAGTATGGGATTCCATGGCTGCTGTTGCATGCTATGCAGTTCCTGTATTTGCAGCATGAGAGCCGTGTTTGCATACTTTGCATTTAGTCAAGTCTGTTCAATGTGGGAATTGAATTAAAACAGTAGTGCATCTTGTGTCACCTACTGTTCATGATTTTCAGGTACAGTAAATTAAGGTGCAACCAACAATTAGAGAGTATGTTATTTTGGGAAGATAAGGATTGCATGTCTACTGTTTGAAGATAATGTTATCCTCTTCGCGTCATCAGATTGCGATCTCTGGCATGTGCTAAAATGGTTCAAAACAGTATGACTTATTTGGGATAAGACTTAACACGTCCAAATTTAAGGTGATAGTCCTTTCCTAGAAAAGAGTAGATTGTGCTTTTCAGGAAAGGGGTGAACGATAACCCCAGTTGGAGAACTTCAGGTACCTTGGGTCTTGTTTACAAATGAGAAAAGAGTTAATTGTGTTATTGACTGACAAATTAGCATAGAGCACATTAGAAAGGGATTCTACTAGACTATGGTAATGAAGTGGAAAATAAATTCTGTGACAAAGCTTTCAATTTACCATTCCACACCATATTTATCCTCAACTATTCTCACATGGGTTGTATGCAAAAAATTGAGATTGTGAGTACAAATGGCCAAAATTAACTGGCTTTTTAGGGTTACCGGGCTCATCCCCTGTAATAGGGTGAATAGTTCAGTAATCTGAGAGGGTACTGGAGTTGACATGCTTCTTCGTCAGTTCAAAACTAGTTAATTTAGTTTGGGGATGTACAGTATTTTAGGTGCCCTCTTGGCACCACCCTTGGGATGTTACTGAGGGCAACTAACTGTTAGGCGATCCATGGGCATTTCCAGGACATGCGTGACGGATTATATCTTTCAGCTGTCTACACCCCAGAGGTGCTGGACAAAGTTCCCATGAACATGGTAGCCTAGTCATCCTAGCTTAGTATGGTCCACATCAGGATAAGCAGAATGCAATGAGGTTGAACCATTTCTGTAGATAGTCAAAAATGTTAAGTCTGACTTATTAAGAAAAACACCAGTAAAAACAGACCCATTTATTTTTCAATATAACCCTTGTGAACACACTTCTAACATTAATAAAGCATTTCTGTGGCACTCATTCCATTTTATCTTGCTTGTCAAACCACTCTTCTGTATCTGACTTGACATGTCATAATTGGCATAATAAGGTATCTAGAAGCAGCCCTTCAGAATGGGGAACAGGTACTTGCCACACAGAACCAGATTTGCGGAATAATGTGTGTGTGTGTCATCTCATCAAATTCACAGTTTTTTAGAGCAGCTTTTGCAGCAGTGTGAGTAGGGGCATTGTCATGTAGCAGAAGGATGAGAGCTGACAGCTTTCCCTGCTGGTTTTCTATGATTGAGAGCAATAACACAAATGCAAACCAGAACGACCAGTTCTGAGGGCCATTTGAAGCATGTAATAAATATGGACAACACACTCAACATCATAAAATATTATTGATATGATCTTGCTAGAACTGGAAAAGGCCTTGAATTTCGTTGATGCTGGAGAATCACATCTTGTATTTTTTGAGCTATTTCTTATAACAGGGGAGGTGAACTCTAGGCCTAGAGTGCAGCTGTAGCTGCAGGTTTTCATTCTTACCATCTTCTTAATTAGTGACCAGTTTTTGCTGCTGATTACATCTTTTAATTAACTTGGCTCAGGCCCCAGAGTTGTTACTTTTTCTTAGCAGCCAAATAATAATGAGAAACAAAATAAGCCACCACATGACCAGCTCCCCTGTGCCCATTACACAATATCTGAAATTAAAGAGAGGTGATGGTCTTGGTAAGGTTGACCTCTCAGGTCACCAAAACATTCTGAAGGTGGCTTCTCATTAAGAAAGTGATTGGAGTGAAATTGGTTGAAGTTTGAAGCCCCAGTTTAGCTGGTCATCTGTTAGCTCGTTTCACATCTCATTTCTGCTTGGCTATCATTTAATGAAGAAAGGAATCAATTCAGAGGGCTGAACTCTTCTAACATGGCTATTAAAGTGATGGGGAAAAAGGTAATTAGCACTGGAAACTGGTCACTGATTAGGAAAAGGATTAGAATGAAAACCTGTAGCCTCTGCGGCACTCCAGGCCTGGAGTTCGCCACCCCTGTCTTATAAGGTATTTACGTTTCATCCCCAGTTATGAAATCTTTTACATTTTTCCCAGTCTGATTTCATTAGCTCAAATTTCTCCCAAGAACATTGGACATGCTCACATATAAAGAATTTGCTCATATTGTTTGTTCATGAAGAATAGATTCATGTGACCTATAACTAAACCCCTACAGTGCTTTCTGTCTTAATGATTTGGGGCACATTGACTAGTCAAGTATGAATTTCTAAAGTTATATTATTCTATAGCATTAGAAATTCAGTGATTGCACAAAACTTGATCTTGGATTGCTTGTGAAAAAAGAAATATGCGTTGTAAACGATAAATACTAGACACTCGTAATTCACAGATTTTACTACACAGGAAGTAATCTTTGTTCACTTATAAAATCAGAATACTGTCTTGAAGTTCATACTGTAAACATTTTGATTATGCCTTGTATGTACAGATTTTTGTCATTTAATTTTCTGCCATTACAGACTATAATATATACAATATGACTTATTGGCTCATACTGTATTTTTGTTTCTATCAGGTAATACAGTGCTTCATGTTCTGGTCTTTCAACTAAATAGGATCAGCTCCTGCAAGATATATGACTTAATTATGGCTTGTGATTTGAAGGAAAACAATAGAATTTCATTGGATCTCATCCGGAACAGTAAAGGATTGACGCCTTTCAAACTTGCTGCAGCTGAGGGTAACTCAGTGGTTCGTATGATCTTGACTTGATTTTTGTGAGTTTAAATAAAGGCATTAGTGATTGTTCTGTGCAATAATCTGAGATGCTGGTTATTGATTCTTATTTGTAGAGGAAGACATTGAATAACATAGATGTAGCAGGATGGGTTGCTGCTTCATTGTGCTTGAGCTCTATTTTTGTCCTTTTAATTAAGTCTTCTGTACAGAGTTTGCCTTTTGTTCTCACATGCATGACTTTTGTTTCTCAGTATACATACATGCTTCTTATTCTAATGGTGACCTGCAGTAAATTGGTAGAAGATCTGCTGGTTGTCAGTGTTCCCCACTGTTTTCAGTTTTGTCCTACTGTATACTCCATATGACATAGCCAAAAATTACAGGCTTTAAATGAATAGACAAATGGAAAGAAAGAAAACAAAGTCAAAAGTCATGAACACAGGAAAGAATATACAAACATGACATAATCTAAAATGCAACTATGTGACGATGCGGGTTCGGCCCCATCACTGTTCAGATAGATAGATAGATAGATAGAATGATAGATACTTTATTAATCCCAAGGGGAAATTCACATAATCCAGCAGCAGTATACTGATACAAAGAAACAATATTAAATTAAATAGTAATAAAAATGAAAAAATTAAAATAAAATTAATGTTCACATTTACTCCCCCGGGTGGAATTGAAGAGTCACATAGTGTGGGGGAGGAACGATCTCCTCAGTCTGTCAGTGGAGCAGGACAGTGACAAAAGTCTGTCACTGATGCTACTCCTCTGCCTGGAGATGACACTGTTAAGTGGATGCAGTGGATTATTCATGATTGACAGGAGTCTGCTTAGTGCCCGTCTCTCTGCCACAGATGTTAAACTGTCCAACTTTAATCCTACAATAGAGCCTGCCTTCTTAACAAGTTTGTTCAGGCGTGAGGCGTCTTTCATCTTTATGCTGCCTCCCCAGCACACCACCGCGTAGAAGAGGGCACTCGCCACAACCGTCTCGTAGAACATCTGCAGCATCTTACTGCAGATGTTGAAGGATGCCAACCTTCTCAGAAAGTATAGTCTGCTCTGACCTTTCTTACATAGAGCATCAGTATTGGCAGTCCAATCCAATTTGTCATCCAGCTGCACTCCCAGATATTTAAAGGTCTGCACCCTCTGCACACAGTCACCTCTGATGATCACAGGGTCCATGAGGGGCAGAAGCCCTTGAACCCAACACTGTCAACAGATATAACCGAGTTGAGCTAGACAGTGGAGGCAAAAACTGAGCAAAGGGGATAGTTCAAAAAGTGCAAAGTGCTTTTATTAAGACAATCAACAAAACAGTGTTCAAATAAAGTGCAGTGCTTTCAAAACTGTTCAAATAAATAATCCAATAAAGAAACACGTGGAGGTAAAAACAATACTAGCATCTCACCTGCTTCTCACATACGGGCCCATGCAACAGGCGAGACGCTCCCTGCAGCTGCCCTTCTCCACTCACACACAGGTCTGGAGACCTCCCGATCCTGGCTTTGGTCTGGCACTCATTCCAGGCCTGAGACTTGAACTCCTTAGTCTCCAGGACGCCCACACCAAGGACTGTAACACCAAGCCTCGCGACTCCCGCTGCCTTTCCGGCCTTCTGCGGCCAGTCGCCTTTTCCTGGTCACTCCCGCTACCTGCTCGCTCAGCGGGAGCGCCTTCCAACTCTAACACCTGGGTTTAGGCCTAACACCCAGGCCCTCACAGCTGCCCACGAGCGCTCGTTCGCTCGCCTACACACTCCGCGTGTCTGTCTCTCTTGCACCGCCTTGCTTCCTCGCTCCCTGTAACCTCCATCCTCTTTGTTTCCTTTCTTTTCTCTGATCTTTCCTTTTGTTCTTTCTGATCCCTCTCCCAATCGACTTGCGCTTCTTTTATACAGCAAGGGGCCATAGCAGCTGCAGCACATTAGCCACGGGAACAATCACGGATGTGGGCAGTCCCTCACCTGTGCACTCGGTGAGAAACGCCCACACCGCAGATCGCCCCGCGGCTTGCTACGACTACTACACCCCCTCACAAAGCCACGAACGCAGTGATTATTTATTTAAAAAATGGCCTATGCTCAATGAGCTGTGGACCCATAACACCACAAACTAGCATCCAAATGTTGCCCAGAATTGTTCAAATATTTGATAAATGAAAATTTTAACCATACAGTATGTACAAATAAATCATAACAGAGCAGTGACACTTTATTTACGTAATAGAGTAATGAGTTCTTGTAAAGGTTTGTGTAGACATTAACATACAAATAAAATCCTTCTGACAATCAGGAGTTAAAATTAATTTTGGTAAACTATAGTGTTGCCAAGGAAAAACAAAACTGTTATATGCATGTGTGACGATGTGCAGCCACTCCAGACTTCCTCATCACATATGGAAATACATATGTTATTTTTTTTACTAATTTAACTCTGTAACATTGTGGTGTTTTTTTGGCATCTAACAGCATAAAATGCCATAAAAATGAACAACTAGTTATGAAGGAGCTATTGGAAAAGCTAAGTGCAATGCAATTCTAAAGTTCAGTCTTATCTTTTAGATGTTTCAACATATAGTGAACTTGCGTCGCATTCACCAGAGTTGTTTGGTACCACGATCAACTTATTTCTATGACCTTTCAGAAATTGACTCCTGGGCAGATGACAACTCAGTCCTGGAACTTATTATCTGCAGTGAAAAAAGAGAGGTACCGTGTTATTTTTATTTTATTTTGTCTTGTTTATGATGTGGTAGTAATTCACCTTTCTGAAAGAACTGGAGACAGTGTGAATTTAATTTAGATTACCAAGGACTACAGTCACAGTTTACAAAAAAACAAAAGTAAAGCAGAAGTCACATTTTAGTACTCAAATGGAAGTGACTATACTTATGATAGGTTTATGCTGTACAAATGTGAGGAAATTAAAATTTATGCAGCAGTGTAACCATAAAATATAGAATCATATTTTTATGCATAAATTTTTGGTTTAATCCTAATCTGTCCATTTTGTAACCCACTTATTGCAAACTAGGGTGATAGGGGCCTTTGCGTATGCTGACAATATATAGCACAAGACAGGAATCAAGCCTGAAGGGTGTATGTCCGTTACAGAACATACATATTCATACCAAGCCATTTGAGTGCAGCAACTCATTTTAGCAGTCATTTCTTAGAAACATGGGAACACAGAGAGCTGTAAAAAAATGCATTCACACACTGAGATGAGGGCAAGTACAAACTGCACATAATGCGTAGACATGGAATTAAACCAAGCCTTCAAGAGCTTTGAGGCACCAGTGAAAAAAATGTTCTGTGATGCCCCGTTTCCTTTTATGTTGTGTATTTTATAAATGAGTAATGATAATAATAAACAGATACTGTTTTCAAAATCTTCATGACTGCTCTCCAAGTTATTTCTTTATTACTTTTATTACATTAAAATAAGTGTAATGCAGAACAATTAAGCATACAATTAGTAATAACATATTACATTTCAGTTAAAAGATTCAACTTCAACACCATCTACCTGGAGATCTATGAGATCAAATAACCTAATATTCAGTTGTCTTTCAAGGATAGAGGAGCACCTGAAAGATTAAAGTGGGAGTAGTGGTTTCAATACTGTTGTCTTAACAGATAGGCAAAGATGTTTTTTGTTTTTCCCAGTTTAGTCTGAGTATGGGGCAGTGCCAGAACCTTTAACTAAGCAATGAGGGTGTGTGACAATACACTCACAATTATGATCTTGACTTATATTACATATTTTTAATGTTCCGTGACTTTGATTTCATGCTTATTGTTGATTTATGTGATTATTTTCCTAATCCAACCACAGTGGATGCACAAACCAGTGTGTTTCTTCATGCCGGTCCCAAACCTGGATAAATAGGGAGGGTTACCTCAGGAAGGGCATCCGGTGTAAAATTTTGCCAAATTAATATGCAAAAAATATGATACACTGTGGCAAACCCAAACAGGAGTAGCCGAAAGAAGAAGAAGAAGTTCCTAACATTGCTAACCATTTTTATGATGGTTTATATTAGGGATCACAGTGAACATTAATGAGGAATTCTTTATTGAACCTATTTGCAAGTTTTTGAATTTTAGAATTTATATCTTTAAATGAGAGAAGATATTATCTTTTATTGTTTAAGCATGGTATGATTTGGATGCCAAAACTCTGCATCCAGTGCTACTGCAGAGTAGTTCCCAAAGTATTACATAAATTCAGTGAAACGTGATTTCTACAAACCCTCATAAAATTGTTTTAGGAGAAATATGAAACATTTGTATATTTACAGAGCACTATGTTTCTGAATGATGTGTTTTGATGCACCTTGTTCATCACATTTTCCAGGGACATTATGAATTATCAATACCTTGATTTTTTTTAACTGTTTCAAATTTATTTTTAATAGGCTCGTTCTATTCTGAAAATGACTCCGGTGAAGCAGCTGGTCAAGTTAAAGTGGATGAAATATGCAAGGCATTATTTTCACTTCCTGATGCTTGTGTATATTTTGTATATCATCATCTTTACCCTGTGCTGCATATTTCGACCACTTAAATTACGTCCGGACAATGCAACGGATCCCAGGGATGTTCTGCTATATGTGAAAAAAAATGTGGAGGTAATGCTGATACTTCCCCTCCTAAAAACAGAGGAAGACATTTTCACTTTTTAAACATTTCACTATCTAAACACATATGTCTCTAATTTGAATTTCTCCATTTCCATCTGTGTATGCATCTTTCAGGCTCAGTATTTCATATATCATGTTTTCTTGTCTGTAATTTTCTTTTTCTATGTTTTTAGTACTATTTAATTAAATTGTACATCTGGGAGTCTGTATATATTTTAATAGTGAATTCTCTATCCACCTCTGTATTTTTGTTCCTTGTAGTTATATTATTTGGAAATTTTTCTGCCTATTTCTTGAATATGTCTGGTTCCCTTTTTTCATATTCTCCTTCTTAATTTAGTAAAGGGCACTGATTTGTTACCAGTATTTTTCTATTAACTTTTCATTTATTATCCGTCTGTGTTTTTATTTTTGATTAATGTTTTCCATATACACTATCCATTCATCACCTTATCAAGGTTGGATATTATGCAGAAAGAACTGATTTAGAGTTAAAGTCATAAGAGCTGGAGAAATGTGTCATCAGACAAATAAACATGTTTACCTCAGAACAACTAGTACAGTTCCTTATGGTATTCTTCTCTTAACAAACAGTATAGTCTCAGAAGACTACAGATTCTTGATATTTTAATGCTTCATCATTTACAGTCAAGGTTGAATAGATGGTTAAAGTCTCTAATTTAAAACTTCTCATCAGGGTCTACCGTTATCTTGGGCTTTCTAGGTAAATCATACAGCGTTATAGATGAATATGACTCTGTCATCTACTCAGTCTTTTCATTCTGTGATTCTGATGTTTTTAATTACTTTTTAGAATATGAGAACAATTTGGATGAGAATAGACCATTCAACTCAACAAAGCTTGTCAGTCCCATCTTCTTAATTCTTTCAAAATAACATCAAGTTTAACTTTGAAGGTTCCAAAATCCTACTGTCCACTACACTACTTGGCAACTTATTCCATATGTCTATGATTCTCTTTGTGAAGAAAAACTTTCTAATGTTTGTGAAAAATCTTGATCTTGAAGTAACAATCTCAATCCACTGTACTAATTCCTTTCATAATTTTAAACACTTCAGTCATGTCACCTCTTAATCTTCTTTTGCTTAAACCGAAAAAAACTAATCTCCTTTAATCTTTTCCTCATAACTCATCCCCTACAGTCCTGGAATCAACCTAGTTTCTTTTCTCTGGACAATTTCTTGCACTTTTAGGACAAAAACTTCAGTGTATTTGTCTGATATCCTAACTTAGATTCCCAGCTCTCCTATTTTCACTTTCCTTTCATCTCTCCGCTTATGGTGGGCTGTATGTTTTATAAGCACACTGGGAAAGAAATTTCTCAGAGGCAATCCTGAGAAAGATGGATTGTGTCACTAGGGTAGGAATCCATTTATCACATAAGGCTGCAATCCCACTAACAAGCAAAATGTCACTTCCTTTTTTTATATAAAGTTTGATATTGCCATGATTGTGTAGTGCATTGAACAAAATAGAGGGAGGGTTCAAATGACAAAATCATCTAAAAGAGTTTGTAAAATGTTTTTACTTAAGAGTATTGTAAAATGAGTTTGTTTAAATTCTATTTTCTACTGTTTTGTTGCTGTTTAATAACATACTGTCATGAGCATAGCCAGGAATTAATTTCTAACTGACTATCCTGTCAGCCTAGGCACATCCCTCCAACAATTTATATTCCAGTTCTCATGTAGTATATTTAAGCAGCTAAATTACCAGAATATTATTGACTCATACTGTCTCTCTCTGTTCCATATGCACACAGGAGATGAATGGAAAACCACATTTAATATAACTACAAGTCATTACAAATATAGTATCTGGCCATATGGTTTAGCCAATGCACCAGTAGTTTAGGCATTTGTAAAATACATATTTAGAAATGTTTTGGATGCCTTCATGTTGGTTTACATTGATGGTATACTATTTTTTGTAAGAATATGCAACAGCATGTCTCACATGTCAGAAAGTCTTTCTTATGTCTTCATAAAAACAATTTGTACATAAAAATTAGAAAATTATATATTTCACAAGAACTCTGTGATATTCTCAGCATATGCATTTATGGGAGAAAAATGAACTAAATGAAGGTAGCTTTCATTTAAATTTTAAGTTCCCAGGAAACTGAACTGAACTTTTATCTTTTATATCACTTAGTTATTTGACAAATTAGACAATGTATTTACAACTGCACCCATTCTTTGTCATAATGATATCATCTTTCAATTCAACTTAGTAGATTTGTCCAGTGCAGGACAATTCTATTGCAGATTTTGCCGGACAAAGAAAAACTTAATCTTTGTGCAAATTATTTTTAAAACTCATACTGGACAAAATTATGATGTTGGAAATTGAAAAATAATATCTATTAAATCAACTTTGGAAAAATTACTTCACTAGCTAGAACTTCCATTTAATTTGAATTTATGCATATCACAAAAACTTACTATTACTGAATATATTAGAAAATGTACATATTACAAAACTATTATTACAAAAAACTAACTCCCCTGATGGTTCAGGATATTATCCATTTTGTTTATTTAGGTCTAAATATAATTTTATATTCCTGTTATTAATTCACTGGGCTGGCACCCTGCCCAGGGTTTGTTTCCTGCCTTACGCCCTGTGTTGGCTGGGATTGGCTCCAGCAGACCCCCGTGACCCTGTAGTTAGGATATAGCGGGTTGGATAATGGATGGATGGATGTTATTAATTCAGTTTTTGGTTTTGTTTTGTCATTGTGTTTTGGTAATGTTATGAATTTTGCTGTTATTATATATTCATGTAGTGTTGATTTGTCATGTCTCCTGTATTTAGAGCTAAAGTAGGTGGAACCACCTAACTGTGTGACTGGGGTTTTGGCCTCACCAGTAGTAGTAGTACCTGTGTTATTTTATTTTGTGTTTATTTAATAGTAGTAATTGTGTTTATTTTTGATTCACATTGGTGTGTACATTTTCGGATTCTTTGGCCTTGGACACTGCATTTCTCATTAACTTAACATCTTATGATTCTAAATGGGGTTCTATACAAGTGCGATTTAGAGTCATTATTGTCATGTAGCTTTAAACTTTTTGTAATCCATCTTGTTATGTTCCTCTGAGGCTAGGGATCTGCAGTGGCAATCGGAAGGCTGCCGGTTCGAATCCCGTAAATGCCAAAAGGGACTCTGCTCTGTTGGGCCCTTGAGCAAGGCCCTTAACCTGCAATTGCTGAGTGCTTTGAGTAGTGAGAAAAGCGCTATATAAATGCAAAGAATTATTATCAAAGAATTATTTGTCTTATATTTTTATTTAAATGTGTTCCCAGAATTTGCTTTTTCTTTTACTGTTTTTAACTTTTGGAAAAAATATTAATATTCATTTTTAATCTAAATTTAATAGTAAAGATCACAACCTGATTTATGCTTTGGGGAAATATACAAATTCCTTCTCTTAACCAGTTCTTTTTTTTAATCTGCTTACCTAGTTCAAGGTTATGAGTTATCAAAAATTTTGACAAATGACAGCCTGTTTATGAAATGTTTGCAACCAAGGTTATGACTATGCTGAATATAAAGTCTTACCAATTTCATGTATTCTCAGGAAAGTTATATCACCTACAGTGATCATCTTAGACTGGCTGGTGAATTGATTAGTGTAATTGGTGCAGTGGTCATCCTTCTTTTAGAGGTAGGTGTTCCTCTTTTTTAGATATATGCTCTAATTTTAGGTTCCTCTACTTTTTTACCTAGCTGTTAATAGATACTAAAAATGCTCAGAAATTAAAATATACAAAGGAGAAATTAACTGATTTAAGTACTGCAAAAGTGCACTTCTTTTGTATGTTAATGTTCTTTTGCTGTTGTGCATTTATAATATCTGGCATTGTTATAATTGTATGTTATTCATTTTAAGAATAGGTTATTTGTTTATGAAAGTTTAATGATAAAACCAGCTGATTTGATGTTTTACTTATCCCCCCTCCCACACACACAATATTACCACCAAGTGTGTTTAGGATATTCCATTAAGTGCTGAATCAGGATGTGAAATTTGTTGTGGGGTAGGAGGGAAATGAAAGTGCTGCTTCTGAGATATTTATGAAATGATATCCCAGGATACAAAGCTGCTGCTTCTGAAATAGTTTTAAAATGTCATCTCTGAATAAAGCTCCTGCATCTGATATGGATAAGAAGTGCCTTACTTAAACACAAACTACACTTTGATATTCTATGTTTTAACGTCAGAAGAATGCATTTAGTTTTATAGACAGGACATTTTAGAATTTATTAGCTGACATTTAAACGTTGAATGTGTTGCTGATCTTCATCTCCTTTCTGAACCACAGAATGATCCAGGTTGTGCTGGTATTAATTGTGTCCAGCCTCAGACACAGCCAGGCACGGACTCCAGGGGCCTCATGTATAAACGGTGTGTACGCACAGAAATGTTGCGTAAGAACTTTTCCACGTTCAAATCGCGATGTATAAAACCTACACTTGGCATAAAGCCACGCACTTTTCCATGGTACCTCATACCTTGTCGTACGCAAGTTCTCCGCTCGGTTTTTCAGACTGGCGGCACCCAGCGTCAAAGCAATGCTACTGTTTCTTTGTGATTACACCTTATTTTCCTGACACGGCTTTATAAGTACACTGAAACTAACCGCATGTTGTTTATTAATGTAATGCATCTGATTGTAATTAACTTGTAACAATATAATGGTCCAGGGAATATCCATAGTAATCCAAATACCATAACTGCTTTAGCGTTGTTACTCTCACTGCACCTTCTTCTTCTTTCAGCTGCTCCCGTTAGGAGATACCACAGCGGATCATCTTTTTCCATATTACTCTCACTGCACCACTCGGAGTATTCATATCACTGTATCTCAGTGTGAATCACAGCAGCAGCTGATCGGAAAGAGAATTATCGGTATACAGCTTCAAGCACTTGCTGTCTCAGCCACGGCAAAACATTTCAAAGCCTTTCCTTTATGGACCTCGCGGTTCAGAAACAGTTTAATCCCAAGAACTTTAAACGCACTTAATCAATTGCTCCTTGTAGAACTGTTTGTAGCCTAATTATAAGTACAATCACCCCAATGTAAACTTGCACTACAGTTATAATATCGCACAACCTGAGCCACTTTATAAAGCGCGTATTTACATATGATGACAATATCATTTTTAAGATGAAATACCGCAAAATATGTTTATTATATTATACAGATAAAACTTTAACTTCATTTAAATAATCTATATTCTTCACCGGGACTGCCGTGAAGGATAGAATAATTAAACATGTACTACAAAGATGTTTCAATGTTCCTTAAACGTTTTGAAGAATCGGCGCTCTAAGCTTACAGATGGCTTAACATTTATTACAGAGCTGATTGTGTGGCGATCGGTTACTTGGACAAAGAAAAGCAAGGACTGTAGGGGCGGCCACGCCAATATATATTGAATATAAAACAGAAAGAGAAAATAACAACACAGTTAAAAATGCAGCGACAAATTTCGGGAAAAGTTAAATGCTTGTTTCATGAGCACGAGGCGGCCATGCAGTATCTGCAACGGACGTGGCCATCCACCGTGCATAAGCTACCTTACTGACATTGGCGGGCGAAGGAGCCACTGATTCTTCCTTTGCCCAGGGCCACCACAAGCCTAGAGCCGCCCCTGAGTACTGCTGCAATAAATTATTTCGTCGAAGGTCGCACACAATCACTGCGCCTTGAAACCCATGTTTAATAACGTGCTTTAACTCCTATCATCATGAAAATGATATCACGTATACATTTCAGTATTTTAGTTATTCAGAGAGCCGTAATATCACGAATGTAATGGATTCTGTGTGCAGTTGGAGAAAGAGAGCCGGTTTAAGAAGCAAGTAGTGATTCACACACACAGAGCACATAGAAGATCACATACAAAACAAAGCATTTAACGTGCTACTTTAATTACGATGTGATTTGAGAAACTGGTTAATTAAACGATTTTAAGATGAAGTTTATGATGTTCTACTTTAATGGCAAAATAAACTACATGATTAAAGTGGAAATTTCGAGATTGAAGTTGACCTTTCGTACTTTTTCCCCACTGTGTGCCTTTTTTTTCTCTATACCATAATAAGCTTTCATATGACACTCAGGCAGTAGGCTACAACTCGCCTTTTCACGGCGACTTTGATGTGTGACTTCTTTTTTATTTCCAGCACTGTGCGATTTTGTGAACGTAAGCTTTCAAGTTTCTCCAACACACTATGTCACTCGATCAACTTTCTTTTGTTGATTATGACGCGGTTTAATTTAACAAATAGCATGTTTTTCCTCCACTTGGTGTTCGCTGAAATTCTTATATTTTCCCCCGTGCTTTTCCCATTGTCTTTTCACAGAAGGCTGAGCTTAAGGGCGATTTATATTGATTTGCATATTCAAAGAGGCGTAATTCTGGGAGGAGCTGGGGCGTTACATAAAGCGCGTGCACGAGCGTTACTTTTCATGCTGATTGGGATTTATGTAGCGGAAGAACGTGGAAGTTGGAGTATGCACAGATTCCTGCATCTGGATTTTTCTGTGCGTAAACACATTTCGGCCTTTGTGCTTACACCATGTTATAGTGCGAGTTCTACGCACGACATTATACATGAGGACCCAGGTGTCTAAATTCACACTCATTTATTTACACGACACACACAGTGCACAAAACCCCCAATATTGCTCATAGTCCTTTTGCCACCTCTACTCCTCCCGCCGCAAGCTCCATCCTCTTCCACCCAACTCTGGCTCCCCGAATGGAGTGAGGCGCCCCCTTTTATGGCACACCCGAATATGCTCCAGGTGCTCCCTGATGATCTTCCAGCAGCACTTCCTTGTGTGGCGGAAGTGCTGCACTTGCATCTGGAAGTACTCCGTTCGTATCTGGTTCCTGTTCTGGCAACACTTCCTGGTATGGTGGAAGCGCTGCAGTCCATGGCTCGGGAACCATCCAGGCATCCCCTGGTGGTGGCAATGGATGGAATCCAGAAGGGCTGCCCTCTTGCAGGGGAATATATTGCCCCTCTCCTGATACTTCCTTGTTCCAGGCATCTCAGTGGGGCAAGGTCCCTGGTCGTTTGCCACAATTGTCACATCTGTATTATACTTTTGGTTTATACAAGTATAATATTTATAGATTAAAACTTTGTTAAGCCTGCTTTTTTGTTTGTATTTTTTGTTCTATTTGTTCCGCTGAGAACTGGAAAAAGTAATTCTTTTCTCATGAAGATCAATCCAGGGTACAAGAAATATGCTACAGTAAATTGAAGTCATAAGGTAGTATACTATAGTCTTGAGTGCAAGTGCATTGTAGTTGTGAATTGTATATCCCTAAAAACTGTTAAATGTGTAAATAGAGAAACAGGAGTAGCAGCAGAGGTGAAACTTATAACTACAGTCTATGTATTTGATAAAAAAAGGATTTATTGTTTTCAGGAAGGTTTTCCCTAAAAGCCTTCCCATGATAAAACACTAACTTACACATAAAGTGCATACACTAATGTTAATCTCAGCCCCAGGAAGAATAATTAAATGCATTTGAATTAAACTGAAAGTGTACCAGCTGTGTCTCACTTCCTAATTAGTAATTCATATTTTTTTTTCCATTGTCAAGATCCCAGATATACTGAGACTTGGAGCTACAAAATATTTTGGTCAAACAGTTTTGGGTGGTCCTTTTCATGTTATCATGTGAGTGTTTGTTCTTCTATAATTTTTTACCACTCGTTATTTTAGACTGAGTAGGCTGTATCAGTGAGTGTGGAAAATAGATTTAAACACTTTGTTACTAAATATACAGTATTAAAGAATATCTGTCTCTCAGAAATTCCACATATATTTTGAAGGCTCATTATTTATAAATTATTCAAGAATATTAATTTAATAGTTCATTGATTTATTCATTTTTATGAACATAGTGTTTGTAACAAAGTTAAATAAAGTGAGATTCCAATTCAGGAGTAATAGGTAACAGGAGATAATGGAACCCAGAGAAGTTGTCTGAATATTATAATAAGAACTCTTTTACCCTAGCTCGCTTATTATAAGGTGAACTCACACAGCCTATCTCACTTACAATGTGACAGTATATACTTGTCAACCAATCAAAACAAAAAAAAAAATTAAAAAGGGTAAAGTGAAGCATATGAAATGTGATTTCCTTGAAAGAAACCAATAGGTCAATGACAATGTACCTTGTTACCACCATAAGGGACACAGAAGTGAGGGGCAAAGATCTTAATTCCAGAAAAGTAAACAAACAGATTTAAAGTTACTGTCACACTCTTTACACTGTATCATTAACATTCTTACTGATTTTAGTTTATATAGCACATGCGGTATATTGCACATAATTACTACAAATGAATATATGTAAAAATTTAATAAATAATTCATTTTGGATCAAAGTATTATGAAACATACACATGAACATATTTTGTTTTGAAATAATAATATACAGAAGCTAACCCATTCCTAGCCTGCCTAGTGTCATACTGTATTTACTAGACTTTGCCCTTCACTCAGACCCACTTTTGTTTCTTAACTGCTGTGCCGCATGCCAGCATCATCTTAGAATTTGAAATGTATTTTGTACAAAAATATTTTGGTGAAAAATATCTGGCACTGTGAAGAAGTTTATTGTACAAATTGTTACATACAACTGAATATAGCTCCATTTTCATATAACTTACACTCTGCATTTCTATTTTATTAAACAATTTTATTTTGTACTGCTATATGTTAAAATTTTATAAAATATCAAAATACATGTATTTTGCTCTTTAATATTAAGTTGATTATGCATTTTAAACATACCATATATTGCTGTATTTTTAATGACAATACTCACTAAAACTCAAAATTTGTCTTAAAGTACCCCCTTTCATACAACACTGCAAGAACAATTTTGTTATTTTTCACTTTTAAGTTGTATTTTACTAATATTGCTAGAAATTAAATAGTGAAATATTAATATGTTTCAGAGAAACATGCTCTATAAAATGTCATTTTTTTGTCTCTTGTCTTATGTCATCAAAACATCAGTTAAAATTACCAGAAGTAAATCCAATTGCTTAACAATACACATAGTATAACATTAAAACTATTATAGAATATTTTGCAGATTTAAATGTTGAATGTTTGAAAAGCTTCATATTGCTTTTTTATTATACAATGATCATCCACAACATTAAAACCATCTGCCTAATTCTGTGTAGGTCCCCCGTTGAGGCAATGAGTCCACAAGACCTCTAAAGGTGTCCTGTGGTATCTGTCACTAAGAGCTTAGCAGTAGATTTTGTAAGGTTTATATGATGCGAGATGGGAACTCAATGGGTCAGACTTGTTTTTCTAGCAAATCCCCAAGATGCTCAATTGGATTTAGATCTGGGGAATTTGGAGGCCAATTCAACATCTTGAACTCTTTGACGTGTTCCTTAAACTATTCCTTAACAATTTTAGCAGTGAGGCAGTCCACATTATCCTGATGAAAGAGGCAATTGCCATCAGGGGTACTGTTGTCATGAAGGAGTATGCATGGTCTGGAACAGCTTTTAGGCAGGTTGTTCATATCAATACACATTAATGCCAGGGCCCACAGTTTCCCAGCAAAACATTGACCAGAGCATCACACTGCCTTCACTGGCCTTCATTCTTCTCAAGGTCCACCCTGCTATCATCTTCATATCATCATATTCCCCATGTAAATGACACACATGCACCCAGCCATCCACATGATCTAAAAGAAAATGTGATTCATCAGCCCAAATCACCTTGTTCCATTGCTTCATGGTTTAGTTCTGACACTCATGTGCCCATTGTAGGTACTGTCAGCAGTGGATGGGGGCAGCTTGGGCAATCTGACCAGTCTGGGGCTAAGTAGACCCATACACAGCAATTATTTATGAATAGCTAAAGACAGTTCATACTGTTTCTCTGCAAACATGTTTCTTCTTCTTCCTATCCCACTGCTAAGACTCAGCCACCTTAAGGAGTTTCTTCCATCTTCACTTAGTCTTCACATTATCCCCTCTTAACCTCTCTTCCTCATATTCATCTTCACACAGTCCTCCTATTTTAGCAACTGTCTCTCCTTTGACCTTATCTCTATGGTAAGCCTTCTTTATATTCTGTCATTCATGCCCTATATGTTTTTACTAATTACTTGCCCATACGATCTGAATATGTATTTAATTTTCTTACTGATATGTAACACTTCAGTCCTTATCCTAATCTCTTTATTTCTTGGACTCATTAAGAAAGCCAGCCTTTGAAATCTCATTTTTGATTCTTTCAAGTTTCTTTTCCTTTCTTTTCTTTATTGCCCATGTCTCTGATTCTAATGTTAAATAGATCTAGTGTTAAACAGTGTAATTCGTCAATATGTTTTTTTACAGCTAATATGCTATGTTCGCCAAATATTTCCCAGAAATACGTTGTGCAGCGGGTTTAGATGAAAATTATTTTCCAAGTGCTCTGTGATTCTTTCCAATATTTTCCGAATGCTCTGTGATGCTTTGTGAGGTCAGCATGACATCACAGAGCTTTAGCAGCCATGTGCAGAACATTCACGAATGCTTACAGTAATGCCAGTGTTTTGATGATTTGTGCTGACTTGTTGAAATATGCTACTATAGCACATATTTATACATTTAAAAGTCAAAACATTAGGATGAACATAAGATTTTTATGGTATTACCCACCATCAGCCAACATTTTTTCCGAAGGTTGCACAAATCGATGGGTACAGTGAGGTATGAGGTGAAATGTATACTGCGCATGTGCAGAACAGCTTTGGAGCACATTTCTTTAGTTTGTGTGGTTCAATAAAACACCGGGCATGCATTGTGTGATTTATTTTAGAAATTGTGGGGAAGCCACTACTCACACTGTATAGAGTTCCCTTTCACAACGTGGGTGTTCAGACTATATGTGTACATGGCCCCAGTGGACGGTTTTACCTATTCAAAAAATATGATGACCACAGACTTCTCAAAATGTTAACACAAAAAAAAAAAGAGGCGCGCTCGTGCCTATTGCTGTACGGTGCTCTGAATGTATAAAGAAAACAAAAAGGCATAACTGGACACACTGATGATTGAGGCGTGGACAATATGTTCTGTCTACAGAGAGAGCCAGTAATCTATATAATTTACTGTGGTGTGTGTGTTTATTTTGAATTCTTCTAGTAAAGGTTTTCTAAGATGATTTTTCATTGGCCATTTAGTGTTCCTATATGATATTTAGATTTTTAAAATAAAAAATGTAAAAATTAGCATGACAACATCAATACCCAATGTACAGTATACTGTGATCAATGCACAATGATGTTTTATAATTACATCAGAAAATCGGCTAGTCACTGGGTCACAAACACACAAAGAAAAAAAAATCTTCTTTCAGCTGCTGAGATGCACAGAAACCACTCCCAGTCCACCAAAACTTTTGACAGTGCTGTGCTATTTTTCTCAGATAAAACCACACTTGTTTCACCAAGGGAAACCTCGCTCTTCCACTCATAGTCATTTCAACCTCCAAAACCTGCTTTTAGATTTTGATTGCTATATGTGGGTCATCAGTGAACTTAAAAAGGTAAAAATGGGTCCTGAAGCCACAAAGGTTGAGAAACACTGCCAGATTCCATTTCGGATGCAATAAAAAAAATATAAATAAAAAACTTTTAAGTATTGTCATTTGAGGGACATACAGTTAGGTCCATAAATATTTGGACAGAGACAACTTTTTTCTAATTTTGGTTCTGTACATTACCGCAATGAATTTTAAATGCAACAACCCAGATGCAGTTGAAGTGCAGACTTTCAGCTTTAATTCAGTGGGTTGAACAAAACGATTGCATGAAACTTTGAGGCAACTAAAGAATTTTTTTAGCATGAGAATATTGACAACAAGAACAATGGGGAAAGGGCTAAGAGCTGAACTCTGTTGTAAATCTATTGTATCTTACACATTCTGTTTCTCCACATGTAGTTCCCACCATTGTTATTGACACCTCAGATCATTTCTGCCACTCTTGTGAGTTTTTTAGAACCAACCTTTAGAACCACCATCTATTCTTAATACCATTTTTATTTTGCGGTATATTTTCTATTCTTAATTATAAAGATAATTTCCAGACCTTTTTTGTTGTTTTCTGTTCATTTCTATCATTTAATGATACTTTTTTCCTGTCTTGCTTTCAATTTCACAAACATATATTCCCCCACCCATGCTCTTGTTATCCTTACTTCTGTATCAAATGCCTCACTTTACAATCCTTAAGTGCCTTTGACTTCTTCCTTACTGCTTCCTGAACTTCATTATCCCACCAAAACCACATGTTACCTTGTAGTGGATTATGTTCAACACTGTCTCTGCTACTTTCATGCGTAATGTTTTAATTTCTCTTAAATTTCCCAATGGAAATACCTAAAAAATTCTGTTTTCTCTTATCGAATTTCTAAACTTCTCACTCTTTTCTTCCATCATACCACACATCTTAATCCTCAAACATCCACATCAGTTAGTATGAGCCTGTGCTGTTTCCTAAAGGCTTTTTTGGTATTTTACAGTTGGCTATAAACCTTATGTCTCCTCCCCTCACGAGGATGTAATCTATCTGATTTTGAGCTCCACTACACTTACAAGTTGTCACATTCTGCTGTGCTTTCAGAAAGCAGACGTTTAGCACACCAGTCCAAAGCTGCTTTCTGGAACATACTGTATTCTTCCTATTTGTTTCTTCTTTCAAATCCACATTCTCTGTATTCAACTTTGTATCTATCACTCTTCTTTCCCACTCCCCCATTCATATCTGCTTGGGCATAATTATCTCCCCATTCCTTAACCCTAGCTCACTTCTGCTTCCAGTGCCTCTTAAATGCCTCCTTTTTTCTTTTTCACAAAACATTTGAAGTACATGTGCAGAAATTACATTCACAATTTAATTTACAAATAATTATCTTATATTAACTCATCTATTACTAGCCCTCCTGACTTCCACCACCTTATCCCTCCATTCTGAGACCTATAATAATATTTGGTAGCAGAGCTGGCTCAATTTTCAAGCTCGCTTTATAACACATTAAGTGGGTATCTTCTATGTTTTGATGCGCCAAGGTAACACCATTTCAATTCTCCTTTACCAGCATTTGTTCCCCAACTATATATGCAGACACTTTACCTTTCTAAATAGCAGCAGAACAGCATGAACCTAGTGTAACATTATCAAACATCCTTAACTTCTTTAGGGTTGCAGGGGGACAGAAACTATCAACACAGCATTGGGCAGAAAGAAGGAGAAAATCTTAGAAAAGCCACCATCTTATCACAACAAATTCACACCTACACTGGGCCAATCTGGAATACGAAGTTAACGTAATTTCCTTGACTTTGAGGATGTGGCAGGTGAACTAGAATTTTCAGAGTAAAATGCGGGCATGCATGAGAGACGTGGATCCATGAGGCGTCAGCATTACCCACTGTACCATCATGGCACCCAATGTCTTTATTTACAAAGTATGTGTGTATGTATGTATGTTTCATGGCACCTGTCTGTTTATATTTTCACTAAGTATAACCAACGTGATTAATACAGTTACATATGCAGTCAGGCACAAAAATGGGCAGCTTTTTTTTTTTTTTTTTTTTTGTGTAGCAAAATCAGCATAAATGTGCTCAATGTGCTTTGAAATCTCAGACTGTATCTGAGAAGTGGGTCAGAAAATGGATGAATGGTTATCTATTGAGCAAGTATAGCTACATTTATAATATAATGAGAGGGTCTGATAAATAGAAAAACTGATATCTGAATATGAAATTGGTTGCACTTTTAAATCTGCAACTACTTTCACAATTCTTACTTAAATTGTGGAATACATTACAACCAACTAGTTCAGAAGTGCAAAAAATTCTGATATTGAACTGTAACTCTTTCAAGGATTTTTTTTAAAAAGCCACAATAGAATTATTATTTGTATTCATGTCTCCTCATTCACTGAATCTTTCTTTTTTCTCCAGCATAACTTATTCTTGTCTATTACTGATCTTACTTATACTACGGGTAACCAACTCAGATGGAGAGATGGAACTTATGGCATTTGCACTGGTGCTTGCATGGTGTAATGTACTCTTCTTTTTTCGTGGATTTGAACTGTT
Source organism: Polypterus senegalus (assembly GCF_016835505.1). NCBI lineage: Eukaryota > Metazoa > Chordata > Cladistia > Polypteriformes > Polypteridae > Polypterus > Polypterus senegalus. Next base: position 124,751,340 of record NC_053162.1, read on the forward strand.
AGGCCCCTATGTTGTTATAGTCCAGAAGGTAAGTTTATTCCTTCAGATTATTATTATGTGAAATTCCCCTTGGGATTAATAAAGTATCTATCTATCTATCTATCTATCTATCTATCTATCTATCTATCTATCTATCTATCTATCTATCTATCTATCTATCTATCTATCTATCTATCTATCTATCTATCTATCTATCAGACAGGATCAGAACAATGAGAACATTGACTTGAATTTTACTGTTATTTTTGCTGTCATGGTGTCTTTGATCTGTCTTAGTCCATCTCTCAGATGAAAACTGGACTCCTTCGGTACTGTGTATCTTTGGAGAATCCTTGGGTCCCGCTGGTTTGACTATGTGTAGAATGAGCAGTTGCTCATGGAGTCCCAAATGAGGTGCATTACCTGAATTGTGAGGGAGTGAAGGTTACAGCACTACCACAATGTGGTGCAATTTCCTGAGGGTGATTCAGCACACTGGATCCTAATTGCTGCGGACCGGAGTAGCTGGATCAGACCAAGGGAATGCCCATGTAACACCTGGCTGTTGCAGATAAATGGTCATTTCTAGAGCGTGGTACTGGACTGTGTGTTTGCCTTGAGGGTTGCTAACCATGATCCAAAAGATCAAAAAGAAGAGTTATGGTACTGTATGAGTCAGGAGGAGGAGCAGAAAAGTATGTGAGAGTGGTGTAAGATGTATATAAGGACAGTGTGAGATGAAGGGTATATTGGGAAAAGAATGTTGGAACTGCCAGGGAAGAGGAAAAAAAGAATGCCAAAGAGGAGGTGTATGGATGTGTTGAGGGAGGACATGAAGGATATCTGTGTTGCAGAAAATGATGTACAAAAAGGGATAGATAGATAGATAGATAGATAGATAGATAGATAGATAGATAGATAGATAGATAGATAGATAGATAGATAGATAGATACTATTAATCCCAAGGGGAAATTCACATACTCCAGCAGCAGCATACTGATAAAAAACAATATTAAATTAAAGAGTGATGGATGGATTATCCACTGTGGTGACCCCTAAATGGGAGCAGCCAAAAGAAGAAGAAGTAAGAAGTTGTCTGTTTGAGTTCTAAAATGTGTCACGAGTAATTAAACAATTTGTGTACTTTGTAATGTTTTTCCTTTGGTGTAGAGCAAATATCTTCATAATCATTAATGTGACTATCCCTTTGGATTTGAGTCTTGTTTGTAGTTTATTAGTGTTATTGTTATCATCCCCTCCATCATGACATATGCATAATGCAAAGCTACATGTGACTTCACCTACACTTTTAGAAACCAGTACAATCCAAACTCAACATGAGCAAGGCTTTTGGTGACACTAGGCCTTAGGTTTAAGGGCCATGGAAGCGAAACAAAAACAGGGCTTAGGATTTAAACTAATTTTAAAAACATTCATATTTATATTACTTTAATTACAAATTTGGCAAGTCACTTATAGTTTTAGATTCTGACAAATCAGTAATCTGATTGTATGCTATTTGCCAGTTGTTACCTTTATCATATTATATCAAAAGCTTGTCCTTAATCAGATTTTCTTCTCTTATTTTGTTGTGTGAATTTGTGACATCTCTTCTCATTTTGCTCTTTGTGAAGGTGTGACATCCTTGGGACAGAAATATTTGTCCTTAGCATATACAGTAGCTATGCTCTCATAGACGGATTACCCAAACTCTGAAATTTTCCAGTTCATATATACACTAAGAACTTGCTTTGCAACATCAGCCATTCTATCACCCACTTTCAATAGAACATTATTCCACTTTTGTTTTTAGAAGCAAGACCTATGAGAAACAATATAAAACCAGCTATTTAAATACTATTTTGCTAACTGTCATACTGTAAACCAAGTCATACTGCAGCTATTCCCTTGTCATTTATTCATGATATTTTGTTTCTGGCAGATTATGTTTAGTGATATGTTGAGATTTATTTACCTGATGACCTTTACTGTGATTGGCTTCACTGCAGGTTAGTAAGAGTAATAATTTTGGCTTCCTTATTTTTATACATTCATATAAGGGTTTATATTGTATATTTATAATCAAATTTACATTTCTTTCCTTTATTTTCCTCTAGCTTTATGGATGGCTTACATGACTCAGGATCCCTCTGCTGATCCACAATTTGGTGACTTCCCCACAAGTTTCTTTGTAGAATTCGAGTTGTCTCTAGGACTTCTGGATATTCCACTAAATTATTCAGTGTGGACTCCAAACATAGTGAAAGTTCTCCATGCAGCTTTAACCATCTTTGCCTTTCTCCTCATCATGAATCTGCTAATTGCCATGCTAGGGGACACACAGACAAGGGTGGCGCAGGAAAGAGATGAGATTTGGAGAGCCCAAGTGAGTTATCCAAATTCCTTAGCAACAATTTATGATATACATTATTAGTTTAACAATCCATTTCCTAGCATTGAAAAATGTAATTCTTCTAAAGAAATACCTTGTTTCTCTTTTACCTCTTTATACTACTTTAAAGTCAATTGATGCAGGAGCCAGCTGCACTCTTTCTGACTTGCATATGTATCTTGTGGAACTAACAGTTTGTAAATTGAAATAATTACTGAGTGTGCACCATCAGTGAAAATGGAACAATACAAAGACCTTGAACACAGAGTAACCAAACTGCCTATTATTTTTGATGCCTGGAACAATTTTATTACTTTACTTGAACCTAACATCATTTTTGACAATAATATTTCCCAATGATTAAGGAAAAAATCTTTTATTAGTATTTAATATGTTTCCTGATAATTTGCAAAATTGTGAATCACATTTTAAAAACAATGTTTCAAGTCAACAAAAAAATGAATGGCCATAGTTTGTAATAGGCATTTTGAGTCATATCAACTTTAGTTAAATTAAAAAGATCCCTCATATTTTAATGAGTAGGGTGAATCAGTCTTGCATTTACATTAATGTATTTTTAATTACCACGTTTGTAATAATTAGCTGTTGTCAGGGATGCCAGGGGCAACGACCCGGCCGGGACGCCGTGAGGGACCGGAAGAGGGTCAGAGCCCACCCTGGATCATGTGGGGGCCGCCTTCCTGGTTGCTCTGGGGGCCACGGGTACAGGGCATGGAAGCTCCACCCTGTAGGGGCCCGTGGTCACCACCAGGAGGCGCCCCAATGCCTTGGGGACTTGTTACCCCAGCACTTCCGCCACACCAGGAAGTGCTGGGGGGAAGATTTAGGATGGCACCCGGAGAGCTGCCGGGAGGACAGCCGGCACTTCCGCCACGCTGGGGCGTGGCCAGAGGAGGAATGCCGGGAACACCTGGGGCTCATCCGGGGACTGTTTAAAAGGGGCCATCTCCATTCATTTAGCGCTAGAGTCGGGTGGAAGGAGGACAAGGCAGAAGAGGTGTGGAGGCGGCCCGAAGAAGGCATTTGTGGCCAGGACTGAGTGAGAGTTGGGGTTTGTGCACTAAGGAACTGGGTCTGAGTGACCATATTTGTAAATAATTGTGTAAATAAACATGTGGTGGTGAATTATAACATGTCCGCCTGTCTGTGTCCGGGTCGTTTCCACACTGTATAAACCCAATTTTCTATTAAGCTGGTTACAATATGCAATATGCAAAGATATTTTGAGCATCACCTATACCTCCTGGGACAGAAGCCCTGGTCTTCTTATTGTGAGGCAGTAGTGACTACATTTAACACATTTAAGTTGTTCTAGATAGTAATAACTATTATTATATACCATCTTCAAGTAAAATTTTGACATCTACATAAAGACAATATTAGTTGTATCATGAACCAAAGCCTCTATACGGAAATTGCTTTGATCATACAAATGTGTTTGTAAATAAAGTAGTACTCACTTTAAGCAAGTGTCTATGCACTACAAACACTATTGTTCTGCAGATAGGTAATGCACCGTAAACCTGTGCAGGCATGTTAACTAGGGGGGGACTTTAATAGCTTGTTTTAAATGAAGGTTGAGAGAAATCATACCATCCAACATAATATTTCAGTTTTTATCAGTGTATTTATGAAGTGGATTTAATTACATACAAAAGTAAGCTTAAGTAATTGCTATCACTATTGTGTCAGCACAATGTTTTAAATAATGTTTGCAATTTATTATTAAATCACTAAATCTGAATTTTTACCAGGCAATCATACATTTATTTTAATCAGTGGTTCTCAAACTGTGGGGCGGGCCCCCCTAGGGAGGCGTGAAGTAACTAAAAGGGGGGCACGAAGATGTGAAAAAAAGAAAACAACAATCAAAAATATGAAAAAAACATCTGTTGAAACCAAAACAAATTAACTTAAACTACATTCTGATACTAGAACAATAAATATAGAGTTAGATAAATGTCGATAAAAGTTAAGTAGGTATAATAAAATATGCATCTACATTTCAAAAAAATATTAGGGGTGGCGCAGTTAAAACTGTTATGAAAACTCGGGTCGCAAATACTTAAAGGTTGAGAAACGCTGATTTAAATACTTGCTAAAGGTCCCATGAATTGATTTGCAATGTGGAATAGGAAGATTAATCTGTCTTTGAAGCATATATGTATTTAGAGTCATTGAAAAGGATGGCTGTGATTTCAAAGTATCTTTGTAAATGCAACCCAAAACTTTGCTATCTTATCATGAGTAAATAATGTTTATAAAGTTGTAATATTTTAATATAATTCCTTAATAAGTTTTTTCCAGGAAATACAAATTTAAGAAGTTTCAGTAAGAGCAGGCTATTCAGTCCAAAATAGCTCATCAAACTTTTACAATGTATCGTATCGTTTGCCAACACCAACACAATGGATTTTTGCTCATTTCATTTGCTCTTTTCATCGCTCTTGATTTAGTCAAAGTAGAATGGTGTACATGTGACATGTGGCAGGCTTGACATTTTTATAGACTCACCTGTGGCGGCCACTGACGTCTCTCATTTGAATAATACAAAGCTGGCTCATACTGCTGCTGACTTACTGCTAAAGCCAGATGATGCAAGATTCAGCCTTGCTACAATATTGTCAAATCTAGATTTCAAGGTCACCAAAGTACTACTGTTTACAACCCTACTTGGTAACTTATTCCATATGTCTATGGTTCCCATTGTGAAGGAAGCCTTTTCAATATTGCTATGAAATTTCCCCTATCCACCTTTCATCTGTGCCCATGCTTATGATGAAGAACTCATTTTAAAGCAAGAGATGCCCTCAACACTAAAAACTCTTTTCATAATTTTAAGCACTTCAATAACCTCACATCTTAATTTGCTTAAACAAAAATATTAATCTCCTTAACTCTTTTAATATTGTGCAATCCAAGTACATGTCGAACAGCTGTGTTTTAGATCTTCTTGAATACTGTTATTTCTTATTTAAAAAAAGAGGTATAAAAGGCACAAGATATTGTGCATCATGTTGTGCAGTTCAAGAATAACCTGTTTTGACTTTTACTCTGCAGTGCATGTTATGTAAGATAACCTCCTATTATAGTCTCATTTGGGGTTTTTTTTGAGTAGTGTGACTGTGATGGTGCAGGCTGGCCTTATGCTACTGAGTACTTCTGCGGAGCCTCTTGAACCCAATACCACTGATAATGTGCCCAGGAGATGAGCCAGCAGATGATGACACTCACACAAAGCAAGAGGCATAGGTGCATAAAAGTACAGAAGTGCTCCAGTGCTTTAATTAAAACAATCCAAGCAAAAATTGTTCAAGTAGTGCATTGTTCAAAAAAAAAAAAAATAAATAAATAAATAATCCTTAAAAAACTGGCGACAGTATGTGAGATTAAAAATCAGAATTAAAAATGAGAGTAAACCAACAGTTCATTGGGTTCTTCATGCTCTGTCTGATGAGCCCAGTGCAAGTCCTTTTTTGTCTCCCCAGCTCACCCATTGCTTGCTCAGCTGGAGGAGACACTACAGCTGCAGTCCTCACCATCAGACCCCATCTTAGTTGCTTCGAGTGGCATCAGCCAGACTGCTAGGGGGTCCGGTGTTCTTCCATGTTCCTTCTCACTCCCCTTGCATACCTCAGATCTCTGGTGTAGGACTACCTCTTGATTGCACCGATTCCTCACCAATATTGAGTAAGGACGATCTGCCCCTAGTGTGCTGATCCTTTGTGGGGCTTATGTCCACGCTGCCTTTCTCCACACTGGCTGGCTGCCACATTGTGCCTCTTCCCCCCCGAAGCTGTTCTTTGTTCTTTCTTTTCTTTCTCATTCTTTTCTTTTCCTTTCTTGTGACAGCCCTCCCTTAAATGCTTCCATGGGCGCAGCGCTTCAGTTGTGCACCACAAAAAGCTTATTAAGCAATTGAGACAGATCGCACTCGCAGGGTCGTCGTACCTCAATTACCTCACCAATCTCCCACAGCTGCGTTAACATGCACACCCATGTAGATTGAGCTGGCCATTTAATTATTTATTTACTTAAAAACAGGCCACTTAACAGTAAATGTTAAGCTGCGGACCCGCTATACTACACTGACTTGGTAAACTTCCACATAAAGAGCACTTTCAAGTTTTAGATCTACCATTGAAAAAATATATTTAATATTTATTCGTTGCTTGTGTAAAACATTGTATTTACAACTAAACTTCATCTACCATATGTCCACCCATGTCAATTCAGGTCTGTTTGTATTGATTTTGTTAACTCTAAAACAACCACCACTCTGCTTAGTTTAATGCCATCAGCAAATTTGTATAGATTTTTAGTTACCTACCCTTGGACATTTAATGAAATGAAAATAGCACCCCCAACAGTGTTTCGTGAAAGATTACTTTTTTAGCATCACCTAAATTATAAAATGTTCTTTATGCCATACATGACTCCTTTCTGTGTTAAAACCATTTTTGCACCTATTTGCACACTGTGTCTTAATTTACCACTTCTCTCAGTTTGATCACTAGCATCAGACTTTATCAGCCAACTGAGAGTGGACTCATTATGGTAAATTTTGTTTCTGGTATTTGACTAGTCAAGTAACTTATGTTGAGCCATGGGACCAATCACAGTTGGTATTTGTTTCCTAGGCACATGTTGCCTTAATGTTCTTGCCAGATAAGTAGGGTATAATCACAAACTAAGCTGTCAGGGCCTTGTCAATTTAAAAAGACTGACCTCATTGCTACTCATCACTCTTTACTAGCATTTTTCTTTATTTTGCTATGGTGAGTTGGGCTTAAGCTAATGTCATATTTTTGTCTTCCATTGTTATCTTGTGGTGTCTATTTCTTGTTTACTGCTTGTAAAACTGTCTCTAAGTAAAAAATGATCTGCTTTTGTTCAATAGTAAAACAAGGATGTCTAGGATAAGCATGAAATAAAATATATGTTATATGTTCAAAATAGAAGGAAAAGAAAAAAGGATAAAAGGACACACTTAGAAAGCAGCTGTGATCATCACAAAATATATTCAATAGCCAAGAATTTAAGCAATTACACAAATATATTGTAACAAAATAACTAGACATACGAAGGATAACTACAAAGAATTCTTATAAGACAGTCTATTTGATCTAATAAAATTAGTCATAAGGGGCAGAGGTTTCAACTGATCACCACCTGGTAGTGAGTTGAGTCAGATGGTGGGGGAGGTGCCTGGACAGACCCGGACAGTCCTGAAAAGCCCAAGCAAGTAGTATGGGTGGCCTAGTAATGTTTGGGAGAGGCCCCTGTCCAGAAGACTTTCTACTCCAACCTCTGAAAGAGCTTTCCTACATCCCAGGGGAGGCTAGGGACATAGAGTTCAAATGGACCTTGTTCAAAGCCTCCATTGTGGAAGCAGCAGGAGTTTAACCTATACACTTGGAGCAATAAGGCACCCATGCTGGAGACTAAGCACAAAGTGTTACCCTTTAAATAAATTCAAATGCATAGAGTATAATGATCCAAACTAAAGGAAGTTTTATATATTTTTTTAGGTTGTAGCAACTATAATAATGCTAGAACGAAGACTGCCTCGATGGATGTGGACAAGATTTGGGATCTGCGGAAAACAATATGGATTAGAGAACAAGTGGTATTTAAGGTAAGAATAAAAACCTCATCTTCATCGCTTTGTCCTTTAATTGTGTGTATGCCATTGTTGATATCTTTATCAATGTTTTCTACTTTTCATTTTCCATTCAGAGTTGAAAGCCCTAAAACTTTCTCTACAAAGAAACTGTATCATAATATTCAAAAATGTAATGACGAAATGAACAAGTCTGACTCAGATGAGAGTTACATGGAAGAGATGAATATATCAATGTCTAAAGTGAATCTAAGTACATTTAATGAGGAATCCATGGATCAGTCCCAGAAATCTTTAGAAAGCCTGGATATCATCTTCAACAGCCCTGTACACTCTTTGTATTTAGAAAATGATGGACTGGGAGATGTATATGATGTCTAAACTTATAGTTTTCTCTTAAATTAAGAAAATGTTAATCTTTAATGGAAGTGTATATATAGTATTTCTAACTTAGCTGACAGGTTCTCATGCAAAAGAATGCTGATGTTATTTTGGACAATCTAGGTGTATAAGAAGGATGAACTTGTTAGGCTAAATGGCCTGTTTTTTTCACAATTTTTTAATGTTAAAAAAAATTGTGACAAGACAAAATGACATACAATGTATAAGTATAAATAAGGAAGACTGACAACATGTGTGTACTGATATTAATAACTAGCAGCTAGTATATTTGAAACTTCAAGAGAAGTTTCTTTAAAAGTGTTAATTATACTGATTCCATTATCATTGTTCAGAATGTGGCGGTATAATAAATGTGTACAGAATGTAGGGCACTAACGTTTTTCATTTTAAAAAAATGTTAACTCAGAAAATTTTTGGTATGTTTAACCATTGTTTATGTTAAAAATGACAATAATTGCAATATGTATACCTGAAAATTAAGATTCCATACATTTTATTTGTATAGTATTTTCTCATTTTGCACAGTTTAATGCTTTTAGTTCATACAGGCTATTGCAACTTTGATGTTGTCCATTTATATTTTAATTTTTATTAATTATAATGCTTTTGGTCTGTTGCTGCTCTTGCCAATGAGTGATCAATTTAGAAACAGAATAAAGGCATTTAGAACATTCACTACTTCAGGATGTGTTAGTATTCTAAGGCCATCTCATCACAAAGTTCATTAAAGTATAAGAGAGCTCTGCATACTTTTGTTTTGTCTATTAGCCTAAACTGTATGGAGGAAAACCCATGCAGACACAGGGAAACTGTGAAAACTCAATATGAACATATGTGCTAAAAACTTAAATATTACTTATGGTCAGAGGTTTACTTTTTGACATTAAAGCGCATATTTGTGTGTGACATTGTCTAATTACCATGAACTATTAACATAACACTTGACTCTACTTTTTATCTAGATGATGAAATGTAAACATCAATGTAGCATGATAAATGTGTGTCTTCAGAATTCAGTATAACATAAAATTCTTAAATCCACTCAATCCAAATTAGGGCTGGGGGAAGTGTTTTAACAGTCACACACAGTCAATGATTGGACATGGGATATTAATTGAATTTATGAGGCAGTAGAGGATAAGGAGTTGAAAAGTGGAAATTAAAGCAGAAAAAAGGTATCAGAGGGTAGGGATGGGACTCCACAGGGCCATCTGAAATATTGACTGATGAGCTGGCACTGCTGAAGCTAGTAGTTATGAAAAACATGACCAGTGAGTAGAATAACTTACATGTTAACATACTATCCTAGGACTAATTACTTTGTGGCTACAAAAGTAAAAATAAAAATGAAGTGGAGAATGAGCAGAATAGTAGAACAAGTCTCCCTGGTCAACAGATAGAAGCAAAGTGTTGAATGTGAACCCACCGTTGCCTGTACTGGAGGTTAGGCCATCAGGCTGCTACCAGCAGATCCTTGGCCTTTAACTGTGACTTTGAACTTAAGGAATGAACTTTGACCTTGAACAAAACCAGGAGCTTTTCAGGAAAAATATCAAGACTTTCAGAGGATATTTCTGAGCTTTCTTGTAACCTTGATACGAGGTTGGCTGAGGAGAGGATATGATGACGTCAACTTTGCAAACAAGAGAGGCTGCTGAGAGTTGTTGAGAGCTTTTGGGTTTTCTGTGGTGTAAGAGTTAATTAAAATAATACATTTTGCTCCTATAAACTTGGGTGTTGGTTGCCGCTAAGGAACCATGCAGGAATTGTAAAAACTTTTTTTCCTTTTAGAAGGGATTTTTGCTTTTTTTTCACCCACATAGGAGCAAAAGTAGTGGGTGTTTGGAGGTGCGCTTGGAAAAGTCCCTTGTACTTATACATGTACTTGTTCTTGTTATCTGTATTTGAACCAGAATCAAGGAGGCTGAAAGGTAGAAAGAAGCAGTAACTGATATGGGCATCTGTAAATACAAAACTGCGATGTAGCAGTACATAATTAATAAGTATTGAAGCATATAAGGGCCACAGAGAAAAAAAAATATGGACTCAGTGAAAAAACTGTGAGTGCAGAGCTTTTACGTAAGGAGTACAAGGAGTGCAAAGTTAGAAAAACAGACAGAGAAAAGTAAAGTTAATCTCATAGAAGGACAAACAGCAGGCAGTTGAGAAGGAGAATAGTATAGGGGCTTAAGGGGACAGAAGGTGTAAAATACCTGTAGCAATTCTATAATTTTTTATAATTCTTTAATTTTAATTAAAAAAGAAAATGTTAAGGCAGTTTTAGTAATCCTGAATCCAATTTTAAAAATAAGGCCATGGCAATGCAAGTCCTGTGGTTGTTGGTGTTTTTAAGATGATGGCATGGAGGAGCCAGTTGTGTATGAGGGCTACATCTGCAGGAGATGCTATCTGATCCAGCACCTTGAGTTCAGGGTCACTGAATTAGAGGATGAGCTGGCTGGCCTGTGTTTTATTAGAGAATTGACCCTGACCCAGGTGTTCTTTAGAAAGATAGTGTGTACCCCTAAGGAGGTGTGGGAGAAGATTCCAGACCAGACAGGTAGATATAGGTGGGGCATGATCACAATGCGTAAAGAGTGCACACTGTCCGAGGGCATCAACCCCAGAATTATAAGTTGCAGAGCATTTAAAGGTACTTCCAGAGCTGGACAGTGTCTCTGATGATTCTGAGTAAGAAGGGAAGGATGAGGAGCTCCAGTGGGCCACCTCAAAACCTGTTCTCAGAAAGACAGAGGTAGTAATAGTTAGGAACCCAGTCATTAGGGGGATCGAAGTGCAAGTTTTCTTCAGAAACATAGTCTTGCAACGTGTGTTGCCTTCTGGGTGCACAGGTGGTGGGACTGCTCTAGAAGGGTTAGGGATAGGCTCTTGGCCAGAGTGGGAGAGGATCCAGTTGTCATTGTCCATGTTGGAACAAAAGACATACATAAGGGTAGCCTGTCAGTTCTGCAATCCACATTAGTTAATTAGAGTTAGGTTCCAGGCTCCAGCCCAGGTAAGACTGATTAGATTAGAAGGCTTAATGCGTGGCTCAGATCTTGGTGCAGGGCAGAAGGGTATAGGTTTATGGGGCATTGGGACTTCTTTTGGAACAAATGGGATCTGTTCCACCATGACAGGTTATATCTGAACCGGAGGGGCACCAATATATTGGGGAGGCGTATGTGTAGGCTAGTCAAGGATTGTTTAAACTAGGCAATGGGGAAGCAGGGAGTTTAGGACAGGCCAGATTTAGAGCTACATGTGTAGGAACAAACAATGATGTAGAAATAAAAATGCATAGTAATGTAAAGTCTAACCCAACATTTAAATATAGAAGTAGTAACACATTAAAAATAGCTTGCCTTAATGCTAGAAGTATCAAAAATAAGGCAAGTGAGTTGGAGCTGTATGTAGCAGAGCATAATTATGATATTATAGCAATAATGGAAACCTGGCTAAATAACAAAGATAAGGATGAGTGTAACATAGAGGGTTACATGTTTTTTAGGAAGCATAGACAGAACAGAAAAGGAGGTGGAGTTACTGTTTATGTCAAACAGAATTTAAATGGAAGGCATTAGGGAAAGAGGCCTTATTTTAGGAGTGTGTTATAGATTACCCAATGCAGACAATAATTTCAACACACATCTTTTTAATAATATTTAAAATAGCAAGTTTACAAGGGGTTACTATATGGGGGACTTTAATTATCCAAACATTAACTGGGATAACCTTGCAAATGGAGGAGCACAAGAGTAGGAGTTTTTAGAAGTAATCAGTGACTATGTTTTTTAACACAGTATATTAAAGAATCAACACGGGGTAAAGCTGGTCTGGATTTAGTATTTTGTAATAATCAGGATAGAATTGAGGGGTGTATAGGTGATTGAACCACTAGGGTCAAATAAACATAATATACAGTTCTTAATGTTTTGTAAGAATGTAGATGCAAAGACTAAAATTGTTAAGTTTAACTTGGATAGGGCAAATTTTGAGCAGATGAGGCAAAGTCTACGAAGGATAGACTGGAATATGTTTTTAAGTGTGGAGACATTTGAGGAGCAGTGGAACAGGTTTAAAATGTAATGCAGGACAGGTACATACCTAAATTTGGAATTAATAGGAAATATAAAAAACTCCACTTGTTGGTTAATAAAAAGTTAAAAAGGAGCTGAAAAGTTAAAAACAGCTTTATCAGGCATATAAGACTAATATCTCCAAAGTGAATCGAAGGACGTATGAAAATATGAGGGCAACCATTTGGAAAGATATTAGGAAAGCTAAAAGACAGTTGGAAAGGAATATAGCATATATGGTGAAACACGACACTAAGAGATTACTTTAGTATTTTAATAGTAAAAGAACAGTCAAGGAGGAGGTGAAGTGCATCAGAAATAGTAAAGGGGAATTAAAAGATACAGAAGTGAAATAGTGGACTCTCTAAACTTGCATTTTTCTGAGGTCTTCACAAGTGATGAAGTGGATAACCTGCCAGTGGTAAACAAGACTACTAAGGAGGTACTGAAGGATTTGGAAATTGTAGAGGGAGAAGTACTGCTCAGATTAAATAGGCTGAAATCAAACAAATCACCAGGACCAGATAATATTTACCCTCAAGCTCTTAAGAAGGCTAGTGAATATGTATATAAACAAACACATATTTTTAGGAAGTCACTGCACACTGGGGAGATTCTGAAGGACTGGAAAATGGCAAATATTATCCAGTTATATAAAACAGTGACTAGGCAGATCCATGCAAATATAGGCCAGTAAGCTTAACATGCATCACAAGAAAATTAATGGAAGGAATTATTAAGGATAAGATTGAGCAGCACATGGCAAGAAACAGGAGAGCATAGGTTCAGAAGAGGGTGGTCTCATTTTACTATCATGCTGGAATTCTATGAGGAAGCAGCAAAAGGATATGACCAAAACTGAGCATATGATATTATTTATCTTGACTTTCAGAAAGCATTTGATAAGGTGCCACATGAGAGGTTGGGCATCAAACTAAAAGAAGTTAGAGTTCAGGATGATGTTTTTAGATGGGTGCAGAATTGGCTCAGATACAGGAAGCAGAGGGTGATGGTGCGAGGAACCTTATCATAAATTGGTGATGTTAAGAGTGGTGTTCCACAGGGGTCAGAGCTAGGGCTGCTGTTATTTTCAGTATATATAAATGTTGTAGATAGGAATAAAAGTAACAAGCTGGCTAAGTTTACAGATGATACCAAGATAGGTGGATTAGCAGATAATTTGGAATCCATTAAATCATTACAGAAGGACTTGGATAGCATACAGGCTTGGGCAGATTTGTGGCAAATGAAATTTAATGTTAGTAAATGTAAAGTATTACACATAGGAAGTAAAAATGTTAGGTTTAAATACACAATGGGAGGTCTGAAAATCAAGAGTACACTTTATGAGAAGGATTTAGGAGTCATAGTGGACTCTATGCTATCAACTTCCTGATATTGTTCAGAAGCCATTAAGAAGGCTAACAGAACGTTAGGTTATATAGCACAAGGTGTGGAGTACAAGTCCAAGGAAGTTATGCTCAAGCTTTATAATGCACTGGTGAGGCCTCATCTGGAGTACTGTGTGCAGTTTTGGTCTCCAGGCTACAAAAAGGACATAGCAGCGCTAGAAAATGTCCAGAGAAGAGCAACTAGGCTGATTCCAGGACTAAAGAAGAAGGATTAAGAGAGCTGAGCCTTTGTAGTTTAAGCAAAAGAAGATTAAGAGGTGACATAATTGAAGTGTTTAAAATTATGAAGGGAATTAGTACAGTGGATCGAGACACAGGGACACAGTTGGAAACTTGTTAAGGATACATTTCACACAAACATTAGGAAGTGTTTCTTTACATGGAGAACTATAGACACTTGAAATAAGCTACCAAGTAGCATGGTAGAGGGCAGCACGGTGGCTCAGTGTGTAGCACTGATGCCTCGCAGTTAGGAGGCCCAGGTTTGCTTCCCGGGTCCTCCTTGCGTGGAGATTGCATGTTCTCCCCGTGTCTGCGTGGGTTTCCTCACACAGTCCAAAGACGTGAAGGTTAGGTGCATTGGTGATTCTAAATTGTCCCTAGTGTGTGCTTGGTGCGTGTGTGTATGCCCTCCCTTGCACCCTGTGTTGGCTGGGATTGGCACCAACAGACTCTCGTGACCCTGTAGTTAGGATATAGCGGGTTGGATAATGGATGGATGGATAGCGTGGTAGACAGTAAGACTTTAGGAACTACTAGACTAGACTAGATGTTTTTTTCAAAGAATTAAGTGGATAGGACTGGCAAGCTTTGTTGGGATGAATGGCCTTTTCTTGTCTAGATTCTGCTAATGTTCTAATGTTTACAGGACACTATTTTCAAGTTACTTGGACATATTAGAGTTAAGAGATGAATTGTGGATAACCATCTAGCTAGCAGGACAAAGACACCATGGAAAAGAAAGGAAGAGAGAGGGGGCAGAGAGAAAGTAAAAGTGGAGGGTGTGTTTAAAGTAAATACTATAGTATAAGGTAGGCAAACAAATAATTCAATACCAAAGACAATCTTTTGTTTAGAACCAATTGCAACAGTGTTTATCGTTTTGCTTTAGCTTCAGTTCTCTTTTTCATGCTCATTTAAGTTAGACCATGAAATATATGGCCATTTTAAAAACATCCTACCTCTTTCACACTTTTATCATTTTAATGATCATGGATGTTTATTAGTATGCAATTCAACTATTTCTCTGTTCAGTAAAAGGCAAGCACAGAAATTATAAATTGATTGAAATTAAGATGACAAAATGCATTTTTAAGTAATTATACCTGATCAATTAAAGGAATTTAAACATACAGCAGACTTTTCTTGTCTAAGACTAATTACTGTACTCATATTTTAGGTACCAATGTTAGGTGGATTGGTGATGCTAAATTGGAAATGATTTATGTGTGTTTGCTCACCCTTTTATAGACTGGCGCGTTATCCAGGGTTTGTACTTGCTTAGCATCCTATACTTACTGGGACATGCTCCAGCTTTCCAGTCACACTGCTCAGGATAAAACAGGTTTGGAAGATAGAGAGATGAATGGGTGGATGGATGTAAGGATGGATACATAATCTAGTTTCTACTAAACATTCTAGTAACTGCTAATTATGCATTTTTCAGTTAAATGGTTTAGGTATTGGAGTCTAATGTGTATTTTTAAAATATTTTATTTATTTAATGAACACAACACATTAGCAAACCACAGTGTTCAAAGATAATCCAAGAAACTCAGTAGTCAATCCCCAACTAACTCAGAGTGCTTGGTGAAAAATGGAGCATGCTTACCTCACAAATACATTGATGAGTTCTTTCCAAATTCTGAAAAAATCATGAAATGTTCCTCAAAAATAAAATTTTATTTTTTTCCAAATTCAAATGGTATAGTCCATATTCTTCCAGTTGTGTAGTTTCAGTATTTGTGGAAGCGGTATAGGACATCCACCCTAACTAGTAATCATTTCAAGAGTAAATATACAGTAGATGAGAGATGAAGGAATTTGGGTGTTAGCTGGATTTAGTAATATAAAGATGCAAGGAAATATTTGCTTATTTACTGCAGCTGATGCTTTCATCCAAAGCTCCTTATAAATCAAAAG
This sequence comes from Polypterus senegalus, assembly GCF_016835505.1. Taxonomy (NCBI): domain Eukaryota; kingdom Metazoa; phylum Chordata; class Cladistia; order Polypteriformes; family Polypteridae; genus Polypterus; species Polypterus senegalus. The sequence goes on from NC_053162.1 coordinate 124,767,391, forward strand.
AGAGGAAAAACATATTCAAGAGTAACAATAAAAGAACTAAGCTGTAGATGTTGCATCTCAAGTATTTAATACTAATCCATGAAAAAAAAACTATGAAAACAGAAAATAAGAATTCTCCATTTAGTTACCAACTGTTTTTTTCCTGTCCTATATTTCTCATTCAGATCTCAATCCAATAAACAATTTGTGGGTGGAGTTGAAAAAGGCTGTCCATTTACAATCCCCACGCAATGTGATAGAGCTGAGGCAGTTTTACAAAGAAGAATGGGGAAAAACAGCAAATACAGTACATCTCAAATAAATCTATTCAAATACATTTCCTATTTTTGCTACACTTGGTTTTACTGCATTTTATTTTGCTTCATTACAATAGTGATTTTTATATTATTTGATTCGGTCAAGGTATAGTGTTAAGACATTTTCAGAAGTAGCAGAACAATGAGTAGACACAGGCATAACTCAGGACTTAAGAGAACCATTTGGTCTGCTTATGCTGAGCTAGTAAATATCATTACTTAAAAAGCAGCTGTCCATGTGTGGGTAAAGCTGTACACATTGGAAGCTATAAAATAGTGCCTAATATTCCTACAAACAACATCATTAAACGTAACTGTAGCATAGGTGAACCAAAATAAAGAACAATGGAACTTCTATGATAATATACTCACGACATAGTGTTGAGAACACTGCCAGATTCTTATGGCTGAGAAAAGACATTTTCAAAAACTAGCAGCACAGTGTGTGGGCATCTGTGTACCTCAGATTTGAAGACAACCATTTTTTGTGCTTGTCAAGCTGGCAAGTCTATTTGCTTGAAGCATCTGTACATGTACAGGTAAAGCTGTACATGTGGAGCACTACAAAGCAGCTAACTTAAAGTACAGATAAATATCCATGCTAATACAGCATAGCTACATGGAAAATGTACTTTTGCTAACTTCATGTGGGTTCCCTTTAAATAATATATAACATTTTTTATATATATCCTACTAGGGGGCTTTGCCCTCTGCTCGCTACGCTCGCCATCCATGGGCTGGCAATACACACTAGCCACTTTGTGGATCTTCCACTCGTGTATGGGGATGTAGATGTACAATTTAAGGAGATTGTTATTTTCATGGGAATTGTTACATACGCATAATAGAACTATTTTAAATTACAGCAAGCTATTAACCATATTAAAAAATAGTAAAATGTAATATTTTGAAGTAAATTATGTTTCATGTTATGTTAGAGTTATTCGTTACAATATATGCTTTTGTTCTGTTTGGTTTTGATATTAACATGCAAATACTTTTTAAACATGCACTTTAATTGTAAAACTTCAGTAAAAACAATTTTTTAAATTCAACTTTCATCAATATTGCATTGAATTTGAATTCTGTGTTTGGACTTACAATGTGACACCACAACATATAATTGCCCGTGAGTGAATATCGTTTCTTTCTTTCCAATAAATAAACTGACTTTTTCGAACGTTTGTCTCTGTGATTTGTTAATTGTCTTTGCAAAAGCTATTCTAACGGGAAACTGTTAACGTTTTAATATGAATGGCATATCAAGATCTCCTTTGGTGTCTAATGATATCCACGGAAGATGTACTACATTACCTTTCTTGGATGCATTCTTCTTTCAAAAGTAATTTGGCCAGTAGAAGACCATACGGTGTTAACGGTTGCAGATTTTCTTTGGGATATTGTAAGTTGATGTTTTCATCTTCCGCACGATCACCACCAACTGTTTCAGCATAGTCTATTGATACGCATTTAACCAATTTGCTGTGTAACTGACTGTCACTTTTTGCATTAATTTGTTTGGCTTCATCGTTTCTCAGTGCTAGGATTGCCCATGTATTCATTTCTTCTGTTGATAACCCTTCAGGATGAAATTCTTCAATAAGATTTGGACATAATAAGTCTTCTTTTATTGGGAGCTTAAAGTGAGGAAAACGTAAAAATTTATAAGAGAGCAGGAAATGTGTTTGGCAAAAGCATTCACACGAATGAGAGGTGAGAGGGCCATGTGTGTGGTTGAATATGGTTGGGAAGAGGCTGAGAATTGAAATAATCTCTTGGCAAAAGTCTCATCTCTCCTCTCTCAGGACTTGAAAAAATCTCTTGGAAATAGTCTCGTCTCGTCTCAAGATTTCCTTTTTTAATAGAGAGATATCTCTGAGAAGTAAACACAAAGTGCACCACCGGAATGACTGTGAGAATATTAACACTAGAATTACCACAGCCTACTAAAAAACTCGTAGATCCGTCCAACCTTAAATTGCTTCTTAAATCCGTTCGCACTTCTCTGCCAGCGTCTTTTGTCCTCTAAATGTGCCAATAAAGACAAGCTGCAAGCAGCCGGCTATTCCATCACCCCACTGACTTAGAACATGCACAAACTTCTCTCAGCTCATTCGTTGATTGATTATCTGGGAGCGAAGTGGAGTTTTAGAGTGGAAATAATAGATCATTATTTGGAACACACGCATTTCATGTGTGTTCCATTTCTAAAGTAATCTGTGTAAATACATTTTTAAAACAGAAACGTTTTTCATATTCTAGTAGTAAATGACAAAATGTAGGCATAAACTATATAATTCCCTGCGTGTCAGTTGCTTAGAGTTGTATATAGTGAGAAGTCAAGCAAAATGACACCTTTTATAAATACTATATCGTTATCTGGAACACATGCATTTCATGTGTGTTCCCTGTCTACAACGATCTATGTAAACACATTGTTAAAACAGAAACCTTTTCCATGTTTTAGTAATAATTGACAAAATGTAGACATGAAGTGTATAATGTGTGAAGCCTGAAGTCCAAATATCAAAGAAACACGTTCACAAAAGGTACAAATATAACAGAACAAGAGCGCTTTTATTCAAAAATCTAACTGCAGGAAAAAAAAGCCATCTTAGCATGCAGCATTGACACGCATTTACTATGACTCCCTCCGTGGTGCAACAATATCAGCTGCAGACTGGGAATCAAAGGGTCACGAGTTTAATCCACCATGACTCCATTGTGAGAAGTGAACTGCTCTTATTCTTACTATTTTAGAATAAAAACATACATTTGATTTCAGTCTGTAACAGCCGGTGTAATTTATGATACTTGTAAAGGTTAGCTTTGTTTTTTTTTTTTATTATTCAGTTTTATTATCTCAGCCGCGTTCATGAGCCCAAACACCCCCACATTTGACACTGCTGTCTTCACATAGACGTGCTATAACAGAAGTAAACTCAGATCATGACGACCCTTCTACATCAGAGCAAGAATGCACATTGCACTTTTGCCATCGCTGTACTTTGTATATGTATATGGGAAGCTCTGCATTTTACTTGTGACTTTACGCTGTAGGAATTAAGTAAATAAATAAATGAAAGGATTTAAGAAGCGATTTAAGGTGGAACGGATCTATGAGTTTTTTTGTAGGCTCTGGTAATTCTAGTGTTAATGTATAATGGAATTTATTGACTTCAATTATGATTATGAAAGATAAACAGACTTTAAAAATTAAATACATACCATACTATTGAGGTGGTGTCTGTGTGTCTAAACAAGAGTAAAACAGGTTGTAATGTGCAGACTTATTCTTTTCACTGTATTGCACCAGTTTTGGCTTTTTTAACCTTTGAAATTGCTGCTGCATGCCTAACTAAACAGTGTTGCTCTGCTGTCATTTTAAAGGAAAACAAGTTTATCTTTAGAAAGGTGTCCTCTTCTTTAATGGCATGCCTGTCATTTCTTTTGCTTTCATCTTAGAAACAATACATGTCATACATAAGCATTTTCTGTTTATTTATACTCTTTGTTGTATTTGGTCATTAAATTATGATGTTATTTTTACTTTGTACTTATTTTAAAAAGTTTACTTAATTTCACTGCAGGACCAATAATGAAAACATATAATGATATTATTTTTAAAACATTGTTTTTCTGTTGATTTGTAATGCTTTTTTGTAGGTAATTTTGGGGGTGAGGTTAAATTCTACTTTATGGTCATTTGTAGCTGCTTAAAAGGAGTTTTTACGAACACATGAAAAAAGAGTCTCGTATATTATATATGTGCAATTTAAAGTTGTTGATTAATCACTAAGATTTATTGTTTTGGGTAACTCAGCCTGGAACTTAATCAGATGATCTTATATTTTCTCTTGCTACTTTAAATTTCACCCTTATTTTTCTCTTTGTTATTGTTTTGTAAGGCACCTTGTGAGATTGTGCTTTGTGAAATATGCTATTTAAAGAAAGACATGACTGACTGATTGTGTACCGCCAAGTGGACAGCCAGTTCAGAATAATAAGAACAATAATAAAAACATTAAAAATAAAGAGAAATGCACCAGCAGATGAAAATGAGTATTGTTTGATAAAATAAAATGAAGTGGTCAAAGCTAGAAGATCAAGTTAAACCAAATCACCAGGATCAAAATGTTAACCAAACCTGTAGGCAAAAGTCAAATGTCATTCTAATTTCCTGAAAAGATGTTTATGCTAGCTAATGCAAAAGGCATTTACTTTGGAATCTAAAATCTTGGACATTAGAGACAATACTTAAACAAAAAGTTTCCACTTAGAGATAATGTAACAAGTTGCAGCTTCTGGTGGTTATGCGGTATCAACAGAGTCCTATGTTTACAAAAACAGCAGCAAGCAAATAAATAAAAATAACAATAAAACTTTATTAGATATAGGACACATAATGAAATGAGTGGACAGAAGAAAAAAAAAACTACAACACCCAAAACCACCAAATCATGATGGATTGCTAAGCATACATTAAACAATAACTATATTAATCCCCCAACACTATAAGAAGTTTGACACTTTTGATAAGGAAGTGCTTGTACCAGTGGAACAAGTAGTTCAAGGACAGTGCCAAGGATCAGATATATAAAACTTGCATATACACAAAATGAGGCCCAAAATATGAGTATTCAACCTTTCACACAAACATCAGGATTTATAAAAGAAAACTTCACGGGAGAACTTGTGTATATTTATGGTAACTTTGAACCAGCTGTACACAACAGAAAATGGGAAATGATGACCCCTTTGATAAAGTCGGGAAATGCAGCCAAATCAGGTAAATGATTTCTCATGCACACAATAATTCATATCACTGAGCTGTTATTATACTGTGATTTGATGTGACAAACATTATATCTCAAAAGTGATAAATATGATGAATAGACCAATGCTCCGTACTTGAACTGAAGAACTTACTTGGGTTTTCCTCCATTTATATAGGTTTCCTGTTGTCAGGAACCAATCCCGGGCAGGGTGCCAACCCACCGCAGCCTTATAGCCTATTCATAACCTAATGGTTTAACACAACATGGCTTTTTTGATGCTGGTTAAAGATTATGGAAATGGTTAAATGCAACAAGGAATGAGCTTTTTGTTCATGCTGATGAGTGGCCAAAATCAGGTTATATCTATTCATACCCAGGTTTTAATAACGGATAGCTTTCTGGCAACAAGTACCCACCAGAGAGAGGTGGCTGACAAGTCAGAAAATATTCAGCCAAACTTCAGTTCAATTATTCATGCTCTAGTGAAGACTATTAAGTGACTAACTGAATGAATACATTCATTTTCCATATGGTGTGGGTGTACAGAAAAAGGTAATTTGCAGCAGTGTCCAGTTTTCCTAACATAATCAGGGCAATGGGCTGAACTCATATTGCAATAAGGGCACTTGATGAGAATTAAGCTGTTTTGTTAACCGTAAGCAGTTGCTTTCCATAGGCATGGTAAAGATGTTATTATAAATTAAATGTATTTTTATTATTATTATTAATATTATTATTATTAACACACAAGTCATTTGTGACGCCATGATGAGACAGACAAATGTTGTAGTTTGTTGACCTGGGTAAAATCGTGATTCATTTATTTTGATACAAAGTAGCATTGGCAGACAACTTGCTGATGGTGCGGATTGTGATTGCTGCATACAGTGTAGTGTACTTTTACCTTTTCATGGGTCAGTAACACGCACGCACAGGATAGTGGCAGTGCACTTGCTTACCCCCTCTCGGTAACCAGCTGAACCCTCAGTGTTTTATATGGCCAACACTATTCATTGTAACAACAATCAGGTTATTACATGATCCAGGGGATAGCGGCCACCTACTCAAACACTGCCTCCTTATGCCTTTCCCTGAACTCCAGAGTGCTAAGGAGAGGAGCTATAAAGCTGCACATGCTCTTACACATTCAGTTGTTGAGCACACTATAGGACTTCTCAAATGCAGATGGTGGTGGCTGGATGCATCAGGAGGGAGTTTGCTGTACCAACCTAAAAAAAAATCAGCAGAATCATAGTTGCATGTATTGTGCTACATAACGTGGCACAGCATAGTAAACTTCTTCTCTTTGACCTCATTGATATGAAGCCAGATGACTCCACTCTCTACCTGCCTATTAACACCTGTATTTTGCACAGGTGTAGTTATTTCACTCTAGAATGTACATTAAGTGTTTAACCTGATTCTCCTGAAGCTATCTCCTCTGCCACATCTGTATGCTCTAGCATAATACTGCACAATAAGGCATCACTAATTACAGATGCCATTTGCAGATCAAAATCACAGACCGTTGATGTGTTTTTTTCTCCTTCTGTTGCACACACACTCTGCTAGTGATGAGCAATCCTATTTTTCACCTCTGCCTTGAGGTAGTTCCATTTTTTTTTATTTCAGGCATGTTGCATCTGGTAGAGCTTGATGCTTTCATGGTGGCAGTAACATTGCCATTTAATATTTTTGTATTTATTGGTGACACTTGCTCTTAGGCCACCAAATAAATATCCTTGCATGCCTCCACTTCAGAAACAAGAACTTCTATCTCTCAGTCTTCAAACTTTATGCCTCTCTTCTCTTGTCACCATTGTTTCACTTTACATGTTCATTATAAACTGCTCAAAAAAAAAATGAACACTTTGAAAACACATCAGATCTCACTGGAAAAAAATCATGCTGGATATCTATACTGATATGAACTGGGTGATGTGTTAGGAACAAAAGGATGCCACTCCTTTGATGGAAATTAAAAGTATCAACCTACAGATGGATAATTTCAAAGACACCCTGAAAATCAAGGTGAAAAAATGATGCAGCAGGCTAGTCCATTTTGCCGAAATTTCATTGCGGCAACTCCAAATTGTACTCAGTAGTTTGTATGGCCTCCACGTGCTTGTATGCATGTCTGACAATGTTTGGGCATACTCCTACTTAGACAATGGATGGTGTCCTGGGGGATCTCCTCCCAGATCTGGACCAGGACATCACTGAGCTCCTGGACATTCTGAAGAACAACCTGGTGGCATCGGATGGACCGAAACATAATGTCCTAGAGGTGTTCTATTGGATTTAGGTCAGGCAAGCATGGGGGCCAGTCCATTGTATCAATTCCTTCATGCTCTAGGAACTGCCTGCATACTCTCACCATATTGACATACACCTGGAGGAACCCAGGACCCACTGCACCAGCACAGGGTTTGACAATGGGTCCAAGAATTTTATCCTGATACTTAATGGTAGTCAAGGTGCCATTGAGTAGTGAGAAATGCAAAGAATTATTATTATTATTAATTATTATTGTCTAGCCTATAGAGGTCTGTGCGTCCCTCCATGGATATGCCTCACCAGACCACTGACCCACCACCAATTCGGTCATGCTGAAAGATGTTACAGGCAGTATAGCGTTCTCCACGGCTTCTCCAGACCCTGTCACCTGTGCTCAGGGTGAACCTGCTCTCATCTGTGAAAAGCACAGGGCGCCAGTGTTTGACCTGCCAATTCTGGTATTCTATGGCAAATGCCAATCGAGCTCCACAGTGTCGGGTAGTGAGCACAGGGCCCATTAGAGGGCGTCGGTCCTTCAGGCCACCCTCATGAAGTCTGTTTCTGATTGTTTGGTCAGAGACATTCACACTTCTGCTGGAGGTCATTTGCTAGGGCTCTGGCAGTTCTCATCCTGTTCCTCCTTGACTAAAGAAGCAGATACTAGTCATGCTGATGGGTTATGGACCATCTACGGCCCTGTCCAGCTCTCCTAGAGTAACTGCCTGTCTCCTGGAATCACCTTCATGCCCTTGAGACTATTCTGGGAGACACAGCAAACCTTCTGGCAATGATACGTATTGATGTGCCATCTTGGAGATGTTGGACTGCCTGTGCAACCTCTGTAGGATTCAGTTATCGCCTCATGCTACCAGTAGTGACACTGACAGTAGCCAAATGCAAAATTTGTGAAAAAACAGTCATAAAAGATGAAAAGGGAAAAATGTCAGAGGCCAACAACTGTTAAACCATTCCTTGTTTTGGGGTTGTCTCATTGTTGCCCCTTTAGTGCACCTGTTGTTAATTTCATTAATACCAAAGCAGCTAAAACTGATTAACAACCCCTTCTGCTACTTAACTGACCAGATCAATATCCCAGAAGTTTCATTTACTTGATGCTATACTCTGATTAAAAGTGCTCCCTTAATTTATATATATATATATTGTAAGATATGGCCGGCCATGTACCCCGGCCAATACCCCCACGCCGCCAGGTGGAGCCCTCCTTGCAGCATGGAGGTCCCCAGAAGACCAGCAGGGCATTATGGACCATGTAGTTTTTATGCACCGCCCTGCTGGATGCCATGGGGGCCACGAGAGGGAGCTGCAGGGAGGACCGAAGAGTTCTTCATGCCCTATGACCCGGAAGTTCGTCATAGGAAGAGCGACGGCTTCCGGGGTGAGAAAAAACATTATTTACCCTGACCCGGAAGGAATAAGGACTTGTGGACTGTTGGGAAGGAACACCTCCGGGTCAGGGAATATAAAAGGACTGTGGGAACTCCCAGACGATGAGCTGAGTTGGGAGGCAGGGTGGCTAAGCGTCTGGGAGAGTGGAGGATTATTATTATTGTTATTATTATTATTGGAGTATTTGGGAGTGGAGGGTGCTTTGTGCACATTATTGATATAATAAATATCATTATTGGACTTTTACCTAGTGTCGGACGTGGTGTCTGAGGGTGCAAGGGTGCGAGCAAGCATCTTAATCTGTTACAATTGGCGTAGCTCCGGCAGGATTCTCTGGCCGTCAGTTTGGCAGAGGACCTGTATTTAAAAAAAATTTATTGTGGACAGAATACCCCGGGAAGACAGCGTCGACACACACAGGAAAAAACACCACTATCCCTATTTTCAAGTCCGTAATGGGGAAGAAGAAGACAAAGCAGAGCGCCAGTCACAGCGGAGGTCTAAAGCTCGGCATTGCCTACGCTCAAGACGAGCCATGAAGCAGCTACGAGTTTCGGGAGAGATTTCCGGAGGAAGACGTCTCCGACGAGGTATGTGCTGGGAATGTACTTTACAATCTTTTTAATTTAACACATGATGTCCCATGTACATACCTCCCAGATGTCCATCCGAAGGCTCTGCGGGAGGCAGAAGACAAACCCGAAAGCGATGGCGCGCTCTCGTTCAGGCAAACGAGCAACCCGAAGGACTTCCGCATTACGGGTGCCGGCAAGGGACACGTGACCTACCACGAAGAATTCCAGGAAGGTGACGTTCCATGTTCAGCTGTTTGTGGCTTCACCCAAGAAAAGACGGACTTGGTTTTTCCGAAGGGGAAAAGGGAGATGAGCGAAGCACCGCTCTCCCTGCAAAAAAGTAAGGAGGTCCGGGAAATGACTGATCGGTCTGTCGACAAATTGGTGCAGACTGATCGCAGTCAGCCAAAAGCGCACCGCGTCCTCCAAAAAACTCCAAATCCCAGGCTCCCTTGCGGGACCTGTCGAAGCACGTGCCAGGAGCGGCCGTGTTTATTGGCTCCCAGCCGGAGGGTAAGGCTAATGATGGCTTGAGCGTGCCTCCGGTTGTATTGAATAAATTTTTGGACGTGCACGAGCTGGAGAAGTTGCTTCAGCCCGTGCACAGTTTTTTACAGGTGGTGCAAACAATCCAGACGATCGTTGCAGACTTGAGAGGAGCGGCTGAAAAGCCTATGAACAAATTAAATGAGTACCTGCGGCGATTGTCTCGGGAGCCACCTGTCTTAATTGATTTAGCGGTACAGGTAGGTAAAGCCGGTACCGTATATAATGAAATAGGGACGCAGAATGACATGGGCCCGCGTTTAATCCATAGCGGGTGCCAAGTGGATGCGTGCCCTACAAGAGAGGCCGGTACGATAACCGAGTGGCCAGCGGAAGGGCAAATTGATCCGGGGCAGCTACACAGTGCTGACTCCCGGAGCGAGACAGCCCTAAAGACGCCGCCACCGGTAATTTATAAAGTAAAAGGGGTGCAGACAGTAAAGGGTCTCTCTTCATCTAGTAGAGACTCAGACTGTGGACAAGCCCCAGATCAAGCAGGAGATCCCGAAAATAAAACGGGGGTCTCCTGACAAAGAAAGAGAGAAAGCACCATTAGAGGCGGCAGGGGTTTCACTCCCAGCAAAACAAGGGGCGGACCTAACATTTCCCAATTGTTTTCAGTCCCGCAGGGGGAGAATACCAGGAGGACGGAGGCAGTGCTACGGGTGCCGAAGGTTGGGCCACATTTGGCGATACTGTCCTTGGAGAGAGGGGGACAAGATATCAAACTGGAATAATATTCCCCCTAGGTTCTCCAGGGACCAAGATATTCAGATTAATCAAGGCTCAACCGGAATGTCCTCTTGGAGGAAGACTTCCCTCTCGGGGCAGGCCGCTCCGAATCTTTATAATTCGTCGCTGGGGGGGGGAATACCCCCAAGCCGCCAGGTGGAGCCCTCCTTGCAGCATGGAGGTCCCCAGAAGACCAGCAGGGCATTATGGACCATGTAGTTTTTATGCACCGCCCTGCTGGATGCTATGGGGGCCACGAGAGGGAGCTGCAGGGAGGACCGAAGAGTTCTTGATGCCCTATGACCCGGAAGTTCGTCATAGGAAGAGCGACGGGCTTCCGGGGTGAGAAAAAACATTATTTACCCTGACCCGGAAGGAATAAGGACTTGTGGACTGTTGGGAAGGAACACCTCCGGGTCAGGGAATATAAAAGGACTGTGGGAGCTCCCAGACGATGAGCTGAGTTGGGAGGCAGGGTGGCTAAGCGTCTGGGAGAGTGGAGGATTATTATTATTGTTATTATTATTATTGGAGTATTTGGGAGTGGAGGGTGCTTTGTGCACATTATTGATATAATAAATATCATTATTGGACTTTTACCTAGTGTCGGACGTGGTGTCTGAGGGTGCAAGGGTGCGAGCAAGCATCTTAATCTGTTACAAAAAAATATATATATATGAGGCAGATTTGCATGATCCATATATAGCTGTTTCAGAATGGCAATCGGAAGGGAGTTTAGGCACATTTACGTACACATATTTACATGATGATAGTAATTTTTAAAGTGTAAATTACATAGAAATGTGCAAATGTCAGGTTTTGTAAATCAGATTTTTTTGGCTTACACATTTTCCTGTGTTTTGGTGTACACAAGACTGCTGCACTTTTATCATTCAATGGAATGAAATATATATATGTTGTGATTCTCTGTATGTTTTGCATAATCTCTCTTAGTTTATGGATTGCATATTTTATTTTGTATTTCACAATACCATTTTGAATTTCTGTGGGTGTCATTAGTTTGCTCAATTTTTGTTTATGGTTGCTAGAACCAAGCCCAAATTAAGACCCCCACAAGCCCTTGGGTGATTTAAAGAATAACAGAGAGCTAGTCATACTTAAAACAATACAGTGTGCAGACTCCTGGGGCCTCATGTATAAGGCCGTGCGTAGAACTCGCACTATAACATGGCGTAAGCACAAAAGCCGAAATGTGCTTACGCACAGAAAAATCCAGATGCAGGAATCTGTGCGTACTCCAACTTCCACGTTCTTCCGCTACATAAATCCCGATCAGCGTGAAAACTAACGCTCGTGCACGCGCATTTTGTAACGCCCTAAATCCTCCCAGAATTACGCCTATTTGAATATGCAAATCAATATAAATCGCCCTTAAGCGCAGCCTTCTGTGAAAAGACAATGGGAAAAGCACGGGGAAAATATAAGAATTTCAGCGAATACCAAGTGGAGGCAAAGGAAAAACATACTATTTGTTCAAATAAACCGTGGTATAATCAACAAAAGGAAGTTGATCGAGTGACATAGCGTGTTGGAGAAACTTGAAAGCTCACATTCACAAAATCGCACAGTGCCGGAAATAAAAAAGAAGTCACATATCAAAATTGCCGTGAAAAGAAGAGTTGTAAGTCCACTGTCTGAGTGTCATATGAAAGCTTATTAGGGTACAGAGAAAAAAGGCACACGGTGGGGAAAAATGTCAACTTTAATCTCGAATTTTCCACTTTAATCACGTAGTTTATTTTGTCATTTAGTAGAACATTATAAACTTCATCTTAAAATCGTTTAATTAACCAGTTTCTCAAAATTACATCGTAATCAAAATAGCACGTTAAATGCTTTGTTTTGTATTTGATCTTCTATGTGATCTATGTGTGTGAATCACTACTTGCTTCTTAAACCGGCTCTCTTCCTCCAACTGGACACAGAGTCCATTACATTCGTGATATTACAGCTCTCTGAATAACTAAAATACTGAGATGTATACGTGATATCATTTTCATGATGATAGGAGCTAAAGCACATTATTAAACATTTGTTTCATGAGCCTCGTGCTCATGACAAATATTTATCTTTTGTCGAAATTTGTCGCTGCGTTTTAGCTGTGTTGTTATTTTCTCTTTCTGTTTTATATTCAATATATATTGGCATGGCCGCCCCAAGAGTCCTTGCTTTTCTTTCCCCAAGTAACCGATCGCCACACAATCAGCTCTGTAACAGACGTTAAGCCATCTGTAAGCTTAGCGCCGATTCTTCAAAACGTTTAAAGAACATTGAAATATCTTCGTAGTACATGTTTAATTATTCTATCCTTCACGACACTCCCAGTGAAGAATATAGATTATTTAAATAAAGTTAAAGTTTTATGTGTATAATTTAACAAACATATTTTGCTGCATTTCACCTTAAAAATGATATCGTCATCATATGTAAATACGCGCTTTATAAAGTGGCCCAGGTTGTGAGATATTATAACTGTAGTGCAAGTTTACAGTGGGGTGATTGTACTTATAAGTGCAAACCGTTCTATAAGGAGCAATTGATTGAGTGCATTTAAAGTTCTTGGGATTAAACTGTTTCTGAACCGCGAGGTCCGTACAGGAAAGGCTTTAAAGCATTTTGCAGTGGCTGAGGTAGCGTGTCCTTATAGCTGTATACTGATAATTCTCTTTCCGATCAGCTGCTGCTGTGATTCACACTCAGATACCGTGATATAAATACTCCGAGTCGTGCAGTGAGAGTAATATGGAAAAAGATGATCCGCTGTGGCAACTCCTAACGGGAGGAGCTGAAAGAAGAAGAAGTGAGAGTAACAACGCGAAAGCAGTTATGGTATTTGGAATACTATGGCTGTTCCCTGGACCATTATATTGTTACGAGTTAATTACAATCAGATGCATTACACTAATAAACAATATGCGGTTAGTTCCTGTGTATTTATAAAGCCGCGTCATGAAAATAATGAGTAATCACACAAGAACAGTAGCACTGCTTTGACGCTGGGTGCCGCCAGTTTGCAAAACCGAGCGGAGAACTTGCGTACGACAAGGCATGAGGTACCGTGGAAAAGTGCGTGGCTTTACGCCAAGTGTAGGTTTTATACATCGCGATTTGAACGTGGAAAAGTTCTTACGCAACATTTCTGTGCGTACGCACCGTTTATACATGAGGCCCCTGGTCATTTAATGCAGCGCAATAATTCCTAGTCTTGCTTTTGGTGTATGGAAACTCAATCATTTAACTGACTGAGGGGAGAATCCCCCTTGGTGACATCTTCACACTTTCCCACAATCTTTTTATAGACCAAGGGGAGTTCCCCTTGATAACTTATTTGTGTGGTCCCATAATCATTAAATTGAGCAGGGGATTTCCCCTTGGTGATTACAACATGTGAACATTGGATTGTTTCATTGAGTATGGGCTTTTAGGTCTTGGTGATTGCAATTATTTTTATCGCATGGACACATGACAGTTTTGTCAAGGGGATTTGGTGAAAAGATTCTTTGCCATCTGGGGTCCCAGGGCACACACCCAGAATGCCCTAAGGGTAGATCCACCTCTGACTATAACCATTGTTAAGTTTTTTTTTTTTTTTTGTTCTTTATTTCGCCTTATACAATTTCTTGTATTAGGAATTTGTTCGTTTTCGCATACCCCTTGGGGTCAGAGCACAGGGTTAGCAATTGTACAGCGTCCCTGGAGCAGTTGAAGGATAAGGGCCTTGCTCAAGGGCCCAGCAGAGTAGGATCTCTTTTGGCAGCGATGGGGATTCGAACCGGCAACCTTCTAGATACCAGCACAGATAGCCTCAGAGCCACCACTTTGCCCTACAGTATTTGATCTCTGCTGAAGCTGGTGAAATATCATAGTACAACTACTATGAAATATGGTTGCTCTGTTCAGTTGATATCTAACAATCTGTATAAATTTCATATCCCTTACATTGCAGTTCTTTTGGTAATCTTGTTTTTGAAACTTCTGGTGAAGATTGTATGCATTATTTTTTGACTAATCTTTTTGGTTTTAGTATTTTTGTAGTTTTTATCATCTATTATTATCTATGACCCCTGCTACAAAGTAAAACTTTTCTTTTGTATTTTACCTCTAGTCATCTTCTGGTCCATAATTTTATAGTCCTTTTCAGGATATTCTAACAAACTTTTTAATCTGTAGGCTGGATACTGAAACAAAAAAAGACACCACTGGAACATTTGAACTGGAAAGGTGTTAAATAAAAGCAGACGTTTTTCTAGGGTCCATGAAAGGTGTAAGCTAAGTTAAGGACACAACTACTATCAGATCAACATCTTCTTCAGCATACTGAACGATATTCACAGAGGCAACACAAATACCAGATTCTTATAACTAAACCTTTGTGTCCACTAGGACAGGGGGACCTAGTATGAGTCAGATGTGATGAAAAATGGAGGCCAATTGCAAAGATTATCAAAGAGACATTACCAAGTTCAAGTAAGTATTTACTGAGTATGGTAACACACTGAGTAGGAATCAACGGCATCTACTAAAAATCTCACCTAAGGAATTCCTGGGTCCAGAGAGCTCTTGTGGCTCAGGATTATTAGGTACTCAGTTCAGTGCTGAAAATAAACAAGTGGTCACTCCAGCTGAAGTTGAGAGCTTAGACCTAAAACTTTCAGTCCCTCTGACAGTTGGAGTATAAAGGCCAAAGTGAATGATTATTAAACCTAAAAGATTATTAAACCATTAAAGAGTGCTAGTCAGCATTGCTTATAATTTGAATTAGTACTATAAAAGAAAAGATTAGAACCTTATTCAGTGAATTTGGCAGGATGCTACTATTTACAATAACTTAAAATGGTTATTGCAATTACATGTTGGTGACACTGATGCTATATTTATTCGTGTACAAATGATTACTTTATGCAACTGTGAATGCAGAAATGGTATCTTATTTAGAAAAGGGGGGACTGATAAGAAACAGTAGAGGACACTCTAGCTGTTATGTATGTAGTTTTCAATAAACTTACTCTAGTATATTGCATCAAAGACTAGCATGAGCATGCATAAAAATACAACCTCCATCAAACTACCAGGACTGAAGTTAAAGGAATACTCTACACAAGAGCATTATTTTATTTATTTGTAATTTACTTTGTGTTGTTTTTAGTGATGGCCAAGAAAAATATTTACTATCTAGATTTCATGGAGAATGAAGATGACAAAGCTTGTGATACAACAAGCTTCAATGGGGACCAGTAGGGAGCCAATACCTATGTAACAGATAAAACAAAATTATATGTTTTGGGTGGAGTATTCATTTAAGGACCCCTGGTATAAGACAATTCATTTTCTGCACTTCTGTTGGCATTGTCAACATGTGAGTAATTAAATTCATTCTAACAAAAACAGCGCTTAACATGAAAAAAGACAAGCAGGAGAAACAAGTAACATCAAAAACATTGTCAGCAGCACACAGCAAAGAAAGTAACAAAAACTAAGTCAAGCAATTTTACATAACATTAAAAAAAAAGCTTGGGACATAAACTGTTCTTAACACTACCTACTGCACACTTCATGCAAAAAGCAGGTGTGAAAAATCTTAAAGCATATAAATTTTCATATTTTGCCTATTTGCCAACACCTGGTAAATGTGAATGCTGAATGCAACAGATCATACAGAGCCAAGTTAAGGTACAGGTCTGTCTAACCTCCGTTGCCATTTTGTTTTGCGGTCATTGGGCAGTGTGGAGCAATGTTACAGAGGAAAGGCTCCAGAAGCAGTGAGAAAGGTAGCACTTTACAACAGAGCAGTTTATAAGGTAAGGGGAAGGAGGCCATGGGTTAAATGAGCATATGGTAAGAGACTGGTCAGTAATAGTCTGTTTTTCTTTTTTTCTCTCCATTTTTTTTCACCACTCACCCACCTACTTTCATCTGAGTTTGGTTGATTAGTAAAGAATCCTTCTAAAACCACTTTTAAAATTATAAGTCAGGAAGATTTTTCACTATCCACCACCCTAGTTTGTGACTTACTGTATCTTGAAGAAATACTGACTGTGTGACATGGTTCAATGTTAACAATAAAGTCAGGAGTGAGGTTTGCTGGCAGCACAGTACTTATTCATATTGTAAGAGAACTGAGCCCACCTAAGAACTCAGTTAGTATCTTAGGAAGTAGCTGAAGACATGTTGAATTAGGGAGCAGATTACAGTATTCCAGTTATTGCTGAACAATTTTACTTCCTTTTAAATTTCCAATTCACATTCCTTAATAAGAAAATGTAGGAGATGTGAAAGGAGAAACAACTCAATATTTTAGTGCAAGTTAAAAAATCAACATCAGGCACCAATATTATTGCTTTGATCTATATTGGAATATACTTCATTTATGGATGTGTTTATTCTACAAGAAAGCCTCACTCTATAAATCTTCATTGCAAAATGAAGCAGTAAAATATTTGACAGCTTGTGAAAATGAAATAAAAAATTCACAAATTAAGTGC
This sequence comes from Polypterus senegalus, assembly GCF_016835505.1. Classification (NCBI taxonomy): domain Eukaryota; kingdom Metazoa; phylum Chordata; class Cladistia; order Polypteriformes; family Polypteridae; genus Polypterus; species Polypterus senegalus. The sequence continues at coordinate 124,784,505 of NC_053162.1, forward strand.
ACCTTTTGAAATTAAGATTAAACACCATACTTGTTTCGGATGAGAACAGAATAGCACTGGGGACGGCGAATATTGAGGACTTCGAATTCACAATTTAAGAACTTCGAGTTATAGCAGCGTCTGTTTACAAGACTGTCTCAGAAAAATACGCTCTTGAGGGGTGCCATTTCGGGCTGTATTAGTACTCTTCATTTATTATTTTTAGCTTTACTCTAAAGAAAATCAATAAACACTTCAGTCATTGGTAAAAACTGCCCACGTCTTTTAAAGTTATCTATTTAATTTACCAGCTCAACGTGTACCTTTTAATGATGGTGACATTCTGTATCAGATTGCGATTCAGACCTATGAATGTAATACTCTGATTTCTCCGATCTTCACCCTTTTAGGTAATCGGACCAGCCGCCGTGGCGCAGTTTCGGAGGCTTGGAACTGACGTCAGATGTTCACACACCTGGGGAGCCCCAGTTACGGCGAAACACGTGTCAGGTATATTGTGTTATCTGGCAGGTACTGTTTATATATATATACATGCATACGGGGTGAGCAAAAACACGTTTACAGTTGTATGGAAAAAGACATGCAGATTATTACAATAGCTTTATTAACTTAAAAAAAATTCACAATGGCACCGTGCACATAGGTACAATCTCATTAGTGCTCAAAATGCCGGCCTCACATACTCACAGCAGTAAACTTACTTTTACCCACCTCTATATGCCGTAACATGTAATGTCGTTTAAAATAATAAAATAAATTAAAAACTTAGCATAATGACAACATTCAGTGAAACGGAGAATATAATGATTATCTTTAAATATGAATCTTTACCCACAATTCCTGCTCGTGTATGCAAATAATGCAATATCTATCAAAACAAAAAGGCTTTAGCGTGCCCAGAGCGAATCTCGCAAATGACGGAGAGCAAGAAAATGCGATATTTGCTAAGTTTTAACACAAGTTTTAATATATGTCCATTTGGCAGACCGTCATTATTTGGGTTAAATCAATTTTTAGCGATTCACTTAAGAGCGTAGTACAGTGCTGTTGCCGTTTTTATCGTTTAATTTTATTTCGACAAGTCTATGTCTTCTGTATTATTAATTTTGGCGTCATCATCATTGTTGGACTGAGTAGGTCGTCAGACATTAGGACGAACATCATGTATGCGAAAATAATATAAATATAAAACAATATGACATTTGCTTTAAGTCCGACTGTTCGTAGCTCTGTATTGCTTGAAAATGTATCGTCGCCCAGGGCCATTTCTGGGCAACAGATTGTGCTGTGCATAATACAGACACTGCAGGCACTACTGAAGCGCACAGCATAAACATTTCTTTGTGTTCTGGTCCGGTCCGGACATATTTTTTCTTAAAATAAAGGTAGGAATCTACAAATGGGACTGCAGTAGTGCGCCCTGACCACTAGAAGGCGACCTAGGTGCTTGCCTAGACCACCTATGCCATGACACGGCCCTGGATTGCAGTGATTTATAGCGTTTTGAGAACAATTTCATTTTAGCGAAATAAAATTCACATTTTAAGGTAAAAAAGAACGCTTGTGAATTGAAAGTTGCAAAATGCGATTTACTTACACAAGTTTTTCCCCCCAATTACTTTAACATTTGGAAACGGGGCTTTAATTGTTAAAATAATGCTGAACCTCAAGTTAACTTTATCTCGCCGGATTATAATGGAAAATTGCCACCACACACACCTACAATTTAGGTTTGTGTAGGTTTCTGCTTGACCCTATTGTTTGCTGGGATCCAGCTTCTTCTCGACCCTCCTCTAGTCAGCAGGTTTGGAAAATGGTTGGATTGGTCACCACGTGAACTCTTACATCAAATTAGGTAAATATGTGTCTCTGCTTATGTTTAACGTGAAACTATGAGAAAAAAAAACTTGTGTTGCGTGTATCGATGATTAATAGCGCGAGCAGCGCTCCACAAATAGACATCTTGACGAAGAGCTGAATTTTTTTGCGTGTACAGCACATTTTCAGTCACTGAGAGGACTGACAATAAATCACAGCAAACGAGTGTGTTTATAGTCTTAAAATAAGGATAACATCGTACAGAAAGGCAGAGTTACTTTATCAGGTAGATCTGTGGTCGTTGCGTTTATGTTATTTAGGGCAGTCCTTCAGCAGCCAATCATCTGTAAATATCGGCGCTGACGGAATAAACTGGAATTTGCAGGAAACATGCAAGATTCTTACTTTGAAAAAAATCTTTTTGGTTCCTGAAGTAATCCAATTTTTAATTGATTGTTTAAAAATATAATACTGTGTGCCTAGCATTCAGTACCTCATTTATGATATCAGAGGTTGTCTTTAAAGCTGATTGGTTGAAGGTGAATTAATTTCCTGAAAAAAAAAGCTTCAATGTTGTTCCAGGAAAAGAAAACTGGTGCTATAAACCTATTAAATCATCAAAAAGACGACAGGTTTTGCAGGTAAAGGGTATAAAACGAGGCAAGTGTGGCGCATACGCTTCAATTCCAATTGCTGTTTGGGTTTTTTTTGGCAACACTTGGCAGCCACAAGTAAGTTATTTCAGCAATTGAACGCTTTATAAGCTAAGGATTTTATTGTTTTACGCTGTTTTCTGCTACGTGATTCTGAAAGCGAGATAAACTTGTTCTGAAATAACCGACAAAGCTGTACTTTAAATGCATTAATATGCTGATACAATATAATTTAACTGACTTTAATGAACGCCTAAGGTTATAATTTAGGCATGTAAAATCTCGTTTGGTTGTGTTGGGTATATTATGTATATGTAGAATACAAAATTTTTTGAAATTTAAAATACCCTGAAACTATGGCAAGTTACTTTAACATTTGATGTTGTAATTTGGTAAGTCATAACCACACTCTAATTAATAACAATTAGGTTCCGATAAGTCAAAATTACTACATTTCCAATTTGAAATATCAACAGCATAATTTTCAAATTATACATATCTGTATTTCAGTATTGCCTAGACGGAATGTGAACTAGAAATTTGTAAACAATTTATTAAGCGCCATACAAATGAGACACTTGTCACTTTTTCGTCTAGAGTGATTTCTGTTCGGGAAATTACATGTTGACTACTCAAAGTTAAAACTTGGGGCATCTGCAACAAAATTTTAACTAGCTTGAATTTTTGATATAGCACCTCTGCTTTTATTTTGTCAAGGTAAAGTATTTTTTTCTTAAAGAACATCAGTTATATCTGTAATTCTTATTTTGAACAGTGAATATGCAGTTTCACATATGAACACTCCATTGCTGTCAGTTTTGTAATTTCCTTTGTTTCAGTCAAAATGAAATTACAAATATTTGCAGTTATCATTCTGACTGTTCAAAATGTAATTGACAAAGTTTAAAATAGGATTTAGCAGGGGATATTCAAAGTTAACAGTTTTTCTTATTGATTTCATTTAGAATAATCTTGTATATCAGATCAAATTGACCTAATGGTGTTTCTGAGATGGTTAAGTAAGAAATTTGAGAAGGTGCTTAGGAATGGTTTGTACCCTTCTGCTGTTTAATCCTGCAGATGGTTAGCTTAAAGGAATGCAACATGGAATAAACCAGCTTGGTAATGGGAAACTTTATGGTTCATGTAGTTTACAGACAATAAAAAGACCCCTATCTAGCCATCAGTTTTCCTTATCATTTTTTTCCATTAAAGTCTATCTCACTTTTACTACACTATTAACATGTAGACTTATCTTGCTCAGCTGGAAGAATCCTAACTCACTTATTTTAAGTCAGTGGGTAACTGATGTTATATACTACTTGAAATTGGAAAAAAATAAATTCTCACTTGGAGGATATGTACAAAATATTTTCAAAACCTGGCAGGATCTAACCAGTAACATTTTATAATAAGCATTTAAACTGAGGAAGGAGATTTTCTCCCCTCTTTTTTACTCTATTTATTTTTATTCATTTATTAATTTATTTATTTACTTATTTTTACTAGTTTAAAGTTTTACTCTGCTGGCCTAGCTCTGTTTCTCATGGGTGGGGGTTAATTTGTTTTGAACCTAATTTTGTTAAACTTGAGTTGCTGGTATGGAATGTTATTTGATGTTAATAAAATCAATAAAATGCTTAAAAAGAAAAAAAAAATAGTCTATGCCAACAGAATTGAGTTAACAGCAACAATCAGGTCAGGAAGAGATACGAGACCAGAAATTAACATAGCAGGAACTTCTACAGTGTCAATGTAAAAATGTCAGTCTGTGCAATCTACAACCACTTTGGAGAGAAACTGGAAAATTTAAAGAGAATGATTACATACAATGGGAGAATATTCAAGCTCGTCACATTGACTGAGCCGTGAAGTTAACTCATCTGTGGAATACATGGATAACGGTGCTAACCTCCACAACCTTACAGCCTAGTAACATTTCTAGTATTTTTTAAAAATTTCATTTGAAATTAGTGTTTCTATAAGGGCAAAATATTTTCTAATATTTTTATAAAATTTGCTCTTAACCAACTTCTAGTTGAGCTTGTAAATTCTTAGTTTTAGTTTTGAAGTTTAACAGCTTACCATAGTGATTTAATGTTTTTGTGATGTTTCCTCATAAGTTCAGTTTCTGTAAACTACAAGAATTCAGTTTCTTTAGTCTATCAACACAGTTCATGCTCTATAAAGCACTTGGAGCTACATTATTTGTATGAAAATGTGTTATATAAATTAAATGCTGTTGTTGTTATAGCCCAGGAAAAAATATAGTGGCTCTTTGATGTCCTGCTTTCTTTTTTTTCTCATGTTGTTGTATCACTTTTTTTCTATATAAATATGGAGTCCAAAAACTCCACTCATTTCAGTTGATTCGATTTTATATTGCATTTCCCATTTATAAGCTCGGAGATGAGTTCTCATATATACAGTGGCATGCCAATGTATTCATTCCCCTTGAAAGTCATCATAATTTTCTGTATGACTGAAGATTTGTTCACATTTATTCATTCAGTATTTTTAACGTGACCTCTTCTGTAAGAATGCAGTTCCAACTTCTAAACCAATTTCTGTAGATATTTAACTGAACAAGAGAAAGAAAGGGAGGTTGGGAGCATGCACTGATACAGCTTGTTGCCGCACCCACCACACAACGAACCACTTCAGGATTCCAAATTCGGACCCGAGCACAGTCGTGCAATGGGTGACACACTAGTTTGAATGGAGTGGAACAGTGTGAATGTTTTTACAGTGACTGGAGTGCCAATATTGCCACCAAATCCCCACGATTTCCCTTCAAGTTGGAGGACCTGCTTGCAAGGCTGGATGCACACAAGAAAAACTCGGAAGTTAGTGTTTCCATAAGTATTTACACTTCTGTGCTTTGGAAGCTCCAGGTTTACACAAATGACATATTAATCACAGACAACACTTAGGTGACAGTCATTTGACCATAATTAGATACTACTTGTGAGTCATTGAAATATTTGCAAAAATGAACACATGCCATTTTAATCTTGTCTTTGTTACTAAAGGTGTAACAAATGCTAAATTAATCCTAATCTGTCTATTATAAAAAAAAAAAAAAAATCTTGGAAGGAGATGAGACGTGATTTTCTTAGAGACACTTTAACGTCCCGCGAGACAAGACAGTGAGACAAAAGGACAGCTGTTGTACAGGTGTGTAAATGTTTGAAGCACTGCACGACATGCAGATCATGTAGCACGACAGCAGCAGCAAGCCACCAGCTGATCGTGCAGAGAGGAGGTAAAAACAAATGTATTTGTTTCCTATTGTATCCCCATTTATGAGGGGGTTTCGGAGGAGCGACCGCATCTCCTTAGCAAGCGTTCAGCCCCCCTCTTCACAACACAAGCAGCAGAAATGCAAAGTGGCTGTCACATAGTGTGCCCAGGGGGTTGGGGGTGGGCTAGTTGGTTTATAAAGAAATGGTACTGTAAATGTAGGGTTGTTAATGAATTTTCACATGATGATAAAAATGTCAGAATTTGTAGCCTTTTTTTCAGTTTTTCGTAACATAATAAGTATACATCAGTATATTCGGCTGACTTATATAACTGACCCTAAGAGTGGAATTTAAAGTATTCCATAAAACTGATGCATAGAAGAACAAAATATCTGATTTAAATTTGATTTCATTTTTCAAAGACGATGACTTCAGTTATTCTGATGAACATATCACCATTTCTAGTATGCTCAGAATTGTTAATTCAGTGTGCACTTTTTTTAAAAAAAATCTTTACATGATTACAGCACTTTTCCTAATTTTTTCCCCTTTACATTAATGTCGCGAGGGGTTTAGTGTTTGTACTTCTATTCTGTGGGAATCTAGTGGTCCTTTCTTACTCAAAAGTGTGCCACAGACACCTTTGTGTGGTATATTTTCCTTTTCCTTTGCCCACCTAAGCCATCAAATTAAATAAATTAACATAACTAATCACTTCATTTAAAACATGAAAAAAATGTGTGAAAAAATTGAAGTAACTTGAAACTGCACTTCAGTGCTTTTCATAGATTTGTTTAAAAAGAGGTTAAAAACTCCACTATTTTTGCAGAATTGTCCCTATGTCCTACATTAATTTTACCAAGCATAAATAAGGCATACAATAAATTATACTGAACTACCTTTTTTCTTTATTTTTTTTTTTCTTCAAACAACATTTTTTTATATAGCACATGTTCATAGAAATAATGTAGCTCAAAGTGCATTAGGTAGTATTAGACCGGCGGCTTCTGTGAAACTGTCAATCAAGTAGTATTAGCCATGCGGCTACTGTCAATCAAAATGATTAATGACCTTAAGCCCCGCCCTTTACGACGAAAGTCCGGAAGCGCCACCCTTGGCCACGCCCCTGCACGTAACCAGGTCCCACCCCCCACGTGATTGGTGGATGTGAAGGACACCCTGTCCCCGCCCAGATCCCTCCTTGAACCCTCCCCTGCAACTGATTGGTTAAGCAAACTGTCAAGGGCAGTTTGAGGGATGTCTGCCCCTTCCTTGAACCCGCCAACACCTCACACCCACCTGCTTGCCCCAGGAAACTGTCAGGAGCCATTTCATGGATGTCTGCCCCTCCTTGAAAGCAGACCTCAGAGCGCAGACACGGTCTGAGCCCCCCTGCCGCGTGCAGAAAGCTTGTCTGCTGGTACTCTCAGGAATGTTTGGGGGTTAGGGATCTCTGCCGGCCATTTACATACTTCCTCGTTCACGGCTCTTGGGTCATATACTAACCTCCCACTTTGATTTATTACCTTTCAAGACATGGAGCAGTCTCATGCTACAAACGCTTTGTGTGTCTTTTAACACTCCTGCCTGTAAAAGCCCTGTTATTGTACATGTTTGGTTACTCTTTTTGTAAGTATAATATAATGAAGTTATTTTAAAAAGTAACACCACAATGCTCAAGAGAGACAGATTCCATGTGTGTTTTTGGATTTGCTGTGGCCAGTGATGAGTTTTAATTTTTTGCTTAGCTCATTTCTATAACCTAGGAGCCTTTTGACAAAAGAAAACTCTGTAAATACACTTATGCATTTCAACGGAGACTTATAAGAAAGCAGGTTTCTACCTTAGCTATGATTTTTGTTTTGTCATGGGAGGGTCTTAGGGTGACACTTTTCCCCTTTATACTCTTACTTATGTAGACCTTTAAAACATTTTCTTACCATAATAGTTCACTTCCCAATTCCTGTACCTTCAGGTAATTAGACAGAGCTCCATAACAGGCAAAAGATTATAGGTCAAATACACAGTGCCATAAAACAAAATAAAGTGTGAACACCACACAACCTGGTATTGCTAGATGTTTTGTTTTTTCCAGGTGACCCATTTTTTGCGTTGCTTGAGGTATCAGCCATAAGTCACGATCTTTCTTTTATTCTTTTTTTGATCAGCTTTTGTACTGATTTTATAAAGGTAATATAGGTATGATGAAGTCATTCTGTTTCCAAGACAACTTTTCCTTTATCACATTTAAATTTCTTGTCTCTGAAAATTCATTCATAACTCATATGCTTCTGCTCTTAGAGCCAGAAGGCTATAATGAGGTGTGCTTGTTTAGCTAGAGGCAGGGTTTAAAAGCGCAGACAGGCTGTATATTAGCTCTGGCATAGTTAAGAGGTCAGTATTCTGAACTAAGTGCAAAAGGGCCCCGCTTGTGAAATGCGTAATCGTTCGAAACTGACTTTCTCTGTACGGAGCCGTCTGTTTTTAAAAGGCTGAGATAACAAAACATTTTTGCTTTATAAACTCTCATTTGGACAACCAGTTAGAGGCAGACTCCAAGAGCTTACTGTAACGGTGTTTTCATTCATTTCGCGAAATGTAATTATTTTAATTGAAACTAGTATCCCCAAAGTCTGGATGATTTTAGACGTGTCAAGTATATTGTTGAATCATGGGGTAAATGAATATTCTAATATGTACCTGTGTATAGGAGATTATATCTTAACACATAGCAGTTCTGAGATTACATTGTCTGATTTTAAAAAGTATATATCTACATGCATTTTTCTGTGGTACCGGTTTCTTTATCCGCTTTTTTCACAAAGGTCAGGGATCTTTGCAAGACGGACGTATAAAGTATTCATTTTGCATCGGTGCTCAAGTCACAGCGTTCAAGTATAAATTTCATTTGTTTATCCAGTTCACTTTCCATAGTGTTTAAAAGGATGCTGAAAGCCGGGGGTTTCTGCCGTCTTAGAGCCTTAAGTGTTCGAGGTACAAGGCACATCTTGCGCGAGTATTCATATCTGTACTCTTGAACCTATTAAACTAGTGATGAAAGGAATGACCAAGCTTAATAGGGTTCTGAGAGGCCCACATTTCTGATTTTAAAGGTTTTTTCTTTTAACGGTAATTTTCTATTGCTGAGTTTTTTTAACGGTGCAACAAGCCGCCTTCTTCAGCAGAGGGTTGAGTGCGTGTGTTACTGGGGTATGTTTTAAGCTACTTCACCAGGGACAGAGTATCCAATATATTAACACGGTACTAGTCAGGGTCTATTGAGGATCAGGATTTCACTTTCTTTTTTTAATCTGGTACCTCCTTTTTCCATCTTGTGCATTGTTAAGTAAACCTTATTTTTGGTGGGCCACTTATTATTCTCTTTAAGGTTTTTAAATGTAATATCCTACACATTTGTAAGCTTCAGCAGTCCTTTGCAAATGTTTCTGTGACAGTAGTAAGTAGTAACTTAAACATATGGTGCAAAAGCGAGCCGAGTTTTCATAACCGTTTTAATCGAAACCCATAACGTTTTTTGAAAGTACCCCACTAATACCAATATGTCCTTTTTAAATAAATGATATATCATAGATGCATATTTTATTATACCTACTTAACTTTTATCGACATTTATCTAACTCTATATTTTTCTAGTATCAGAATGTAGTTTAAGTTAATTTGTTTTGGTTTCAATAGATGTACTGTATTTTTCATATTTTTGATTCTTTTTTTCACATCTTCGCATCCCCCTAGGGGGGTCCGCCCACAGTTTGAGAACCACTGTTTTAGGGGATGATTTGTAAAACACTCTGCGGCATTTCAAGCTAAATTAGATTCCCTTGGTTATTCAGCTGTCCATCGGTGTTCCAGTTTTTGTTATAAATTGTGTTTAGTCTCTTTATTTACTAAACATTTTATATGTTGAATAGAAAACGGTTATCTTGTTCAGGCTTTAATTTAAAACCGCATTTTCATCAACAGGTTATAAACACTTTGGTACTCGGGGTGCTTTGTATAATACAAAGTTTTAGAAATTCTGTTAATGCTTGGTAATAGCCTTCCATTTTACAACAGTTATGAACCCCTGAAAATAAGAACGGTTATAGTAAGTTATAGAAGCCTATACACTACAGGGCTGTTGATTAGGTTTATTTTGGACACGTTAGGCCAATCAAAATGGAAAGTATTTTTATGAATAGTTAGATCATATCTATTATATGCGTTACCACAAGGATTATAATTTTACTAAAACTGGGAGGGTTATTCTTTCTTTTAGATAGTCCAGGTGACTTAGGACAGCTATCATTGAAAACTGCTTTTCCTCTCTGTTTGTGAAAAAGCACCCTTTGTTTTAGTAGCATTCAGGGTGAAGGGGACGTCAGTTTGAACTGTGATTCCAAGAGTCAACAAGTGTCTGCGCTCTCTTTGAATATGCGTCAAAGGACCAGGGTTTTTGCAGGGATCATCGTCAGGGGCAGAGTTAAGCTAGACATTATTATTCCAAAATGAAACATTGACTCGCCCATATCACAAATATAAGATAGTAAAAACTAAAATTTACAAATACTAAGTCACAGAGGAGATTAAAAACATATTAAGACCGGATCAACAAGGGATCACCCCAAGCTCACAGCACACTACAACAGAACCTACGTGTTCTGCGGTATATTATCAGCTAAACTGTCATCTATTTAGGCAGTTCCACGGGGTTGGAAAGAGTTGGGGAAAACATTATTTAACATCTGCTAGTATGAGGCTAATTAACATTTGCCGGTTATTGTTAGAATCTTATCTGGCACTAAAAGTGAGGCTTGTGTTCCTCCTGATTCAGGAAGAACATTAAATATTGGAGTTTAGAATCTGAACTAGACTGGTAGTCTTGATGGTAAGGACATTTTTGCCAAAATAAATAAAGTTAATTATGAAGTAAATAACCACATGAAAAAGTGGAGTTATAAAGGAGTTATTACAATTTGAAAAACTGTCGTGATGTATAAAAAACATTGATAGGTGACAACCAGCACGAAAAGAAACCTTTTGAAATAAATAATAAGGTTTCTTTGACATGCACAGTCTGGAATAGTCTGAATATGTCCTAAAGAGTTCATTTTTAAATAAAACTTAAAAAGGCAAATTTTTAAAATATTAAAATTTTAAACCTGAATAAAACACAGAAGTATCATTTAATGATATCAATTACTGTTAAGTATTATCAAGCACCGGGATCTATTTATAAGGTTTATTTAATTTAGTTATAAACAAAATGATTGGTTGCATTTTGCTTTGAAATTAACAATATTTTGGTAGAGCTTTAAGAATTAGAATGCACGACAAACCTATACACTATATAACAAATGTTGCTGTTTCAATAGGAGTATCTCGGATCTCTGTTTTATTTTAACCTTTTGACAAGAAGCCCCTGTTCAGGGAAATATACCACATATGTTGAAAATGAACAGTGCCGACATGCTAACTAAATAGATATAATCTAAGATATTTTAGAATATGGACCTGTGCGCTACCCCCATGATTCTGACAAACTAAAGGGTCTTCACTTAATTGTCAAACTTCCTGTGGGTGCTATGGATCTTGTAATGGAGAGTGCAAAAGATTCTATAATCTTTACTCTGTAATGGTCAATATGACGGAGATCTAGCGCCTGTGTCCGCAGTGTTAACCAGTCATAGGACATGATGTTCAAAATTCACCTAGGGCTATTCAAAAGAGATGGGACAAGTGCGGCGTGTGCTCTGTATTCTCTTTTCTGTATTAACTATTCACAGTGACCATACTCCCGAGACCTTAGGTTTTTTTATGCAGAAGTACATTTCACAGACCCGAATAAAAGACATCCATCAAAATACTCTTGACACAAAGGAGGCCCAATCAGGCCGGTGGGGTGGGAGTCTCTTTTCAAAGAGTCTTTACCTCCCCAAGCGGCCAGGATTTGCCAGGCTATAAAAAACTTTTTCAGCAATTTGTTTTGACTGGTTAACATTCGGCATCTCTTCGGCTATGTTTCTGATCAGCCATGATGGTCTACGGACCAGATGGCCCCCTATGATAGCCTGTTTTTGACCTGAGGCTATCGTGCCCAACTCTGAGTACTCTGCGCCTAACAGCTAGCCTCCAGACCAGCCTTCTTGGCCAGACCTTATGCCTTCAGCTGACCAGATCTAGGAGCCTGAGCCTCAGGTACCTGCCCCTGGTGATCTGTATTGGCCGGATAGTTTCCTGGAGAACCGCACAGTACCTGACATTTTTGTACCTGCTAATGTTCCAGGGCCTCCCTTCACATCCACCAATCACGTGGAGGGGGTGGGGTCAGGTCACGTGAAGAGGTGGGGACAAGGGGACGGGACTTTAGATCATTAATCATTTTGATTGACAGTTTGACAGAAGCCGCATGCCTAATACTACTGCTTTACATGATGAAGAAAAGAGAAATAAAAGACAAAGTAAGAATTAGAATAAGCCAACACTAATTAACAGAATAAGAGTAAGGTCCGATGGCCAGGGAGGACAGAAAAAACAAAAAAAACTCCAGACAGCTGGAGAGAAAAAATAAAATCTGCAAGGGTTCCAGACCACGGGACCGCCCAGCCCCCTCTGGAAGAAACACAAGCTTAACACTTCATTATGAATGCAGTCATACAACATAAAAAAGCAAGATATGAGGCAGATTAGTTCCAGTTTAATGTATTAAGTCAGGGTCAAAATGCCTCTGTTGCCTTTGGAAAATCACTGCCAACCTTCATAGCAGAGTAATGCTGAATGCTTAAACAACCCACTGAAACCCACCACGACATACTTCACAAACCAAATGTGAGCCGTTTCCATTAAATACAATGGTTACTCGTGACCCCCAGGCGGCAACGTATTATATTCTTAACATATATTTCTTAAAATATTTTAAGAAACTTGGGCATACACTGAGCATCTTCATTTACAAATGTCATGAAGAGTCTGTTTTCTCATCTTGTGGCGACACACTGATATCTTGGAAGCCATTCTACCCAGCCCTTTAATTCTCCATCTCCTTTTTTGCTTGTGTCAGACATCTGTGCTCTGCATTTGATACATTTCAGAAAATTGTAACAAAAGGCCAAAATATTTGCTTTTCTGTACTTTAAATCCATTTGAATCATTAGCACTATATAGTAATCATAAACCTATTATTTAAATGAAATGTGCACCTGTCCAAATGAAAAACATATAGACACTGACTTGAATCATGAAGAGTTAAGAATGAATGCAAAAAAACGTACAAGACCATATTTCAAGGAATTCTGCTAAAATATTATCCTGCAATATTTTAATGATCATTATTGGATGCTTAACCAGCAAGACTGATGGCCACATTTGTTCTGTTTATTCATTGTGTATATATGTAGAGTTACATTTTGCTTGATAATGAGCAAACCATAATGAATCTGCATAGTCTGAGGTCAGATGTGATTATAATATTTAAAGATGGTTGGTGTACTCAGAAATGAGGATAAAAGCTTATTTTCAATATCAGTTATTGAAACAGTTGCAAATTATATTAAATCTGGAACTGATGAATGTTTAGCCCTAACTGGTACGCTATTCTGTTGTGGAATGTCCACGAAGGGCTTGATGGCCAGTTGTTCAAGGTTGGGATTATTTTGATTTTCAATTTTATCAAGAAATATTGGCATTAAAAGATGTGGTTCCTCAAGATCTATGTAAAATAGAATACATTTTTTTCCTTTTCTCAGAAGCTAGCTGGCTTTACTTGTATTACTTTACTCTTCTTTAATTTTCCTTGCTTTATTACCGTTACAAAACCTGAACCAGAATTACTAATTTCATTTATTGTTCCTTTTATGTATTATTGTTCATAGAAACACTCAGTGTAGAAGTAGGATACATATGTTATTTTCCCATTTCTTATTTATATGATCTATGCAGTATTCAAATCCTTTCCCATGAGAAACCGTGTTCTATTAAAGTAAAATTGCACTACATTGAATTCAGGATAGGCTCAAGCCCTATGCAGTCCTGAACTAGATTAGGTAGATTTCAGGATATTATGTTCTGTGGTGAATCAAATAACTAACTCATTTACAACATGGTAAGAGAGTTCAACATTAAACTTTGTTTTCCATTAGTTTTACATATGTCTGGTGTTAAAACTACTGTACAGAAATTATACTATAATATTGTCTTTAATTTTGAATTTCTTTAAAATGATGGCACTTAAAATATATGTGCACTTTCACTTACTATTTTTGATAAGTATAATGTTTGGTCAGAACTTTTTGCTTTCATAATGTTTCTATTTTTTTTTTTTTTAAAAAAACAGTGGCTGATGAAGTTAACACCACAAAAGTACCTCTAGTTTTACGTGCTAAACAATTAATGAGCGACTGGTGGAGTCAGCTTGTGTATAGACATCATCACAAGAAAGACTGGCAGGAAGCAATGGATGAAACTTACCTACAACACCTCCATATGTAAGTAATGACTAAACAAATTAAATCTGCTTGCCTTTTGATTAGTCATATTATGCAGTAAGAACTGCTCTTGCAGGGAAGCTCAAAAAAATACATTGAAGATATCTGACTTTGATTCAGAATGTCTTTCTTAATACTTAGGCTTACACCAAGAAGTGAAGCAACATCAACAGTGATGAAATGGAACACAAATTGGGACCATTAAGTAGGAACATTGGAAATCCAAACGGAGACGATTCAGTCACTACCGTCTTTTCACTATTGTCCTAGTTACATTCCAATCCGCTCAATAATTATGGCATATTGTGTTTTTGTTATCTTGGTGAAATGAAGGGGCAATTTTTTGAATGGCATAAAAGGCAAAAAGAAACATTCATATTTTGACATAATTATAATGAAATGGAGCAGAATGGTAAAGCAATAGTTTCTGCAGCTGCTTCACAGATCCAGAATCCTGGATGTGTTGTCAGTGTAGATTTTTCATGTTCCTCCCTTGTCTGCATGAGTTTTACTCGCACATTATCACAATATCTGTAGTGTCGCTGCCAATTTGACTGCCCATACATGCACCCTGCAATTGACTGTCACTCATTATGGCTAGGACCCTGAAATAAATGACAGAATTTAAAAAAAAAAAAAAATGGTTGAATAGACGACTCTTAAGCATCCTGCATTTCTTTCAGTTTCCTTATAACAACTTTTTCTCCCCTACTTAGCCCCTCTCTACTTTATACAGCGTGTGCCAATAACCTCAGCTGTTGTTGCTGATTAACTAGTATGTTCAGTGCAAATTCTAAATGCACAAATAAAATAATTCCACTAAAACACTCCATAAGACATTCACCACCACACCACATTGGTCAATTCAATTGATTGGACATGTTTAGAAAAGGTACACATCTGTCTACATATAGTCCAACAGTTTGCAATGTGTATCAGAGCAAAAAAAATAAAAAAAATGCCATGGGGTCAAAGAAATTGCCTGAACAGCACAGACACAGTCTTGTTTCATGGCACAGATCGGGGGAAGGCATCAAAAAAAATTTCCTGTAGCATTTGACAGTTCCCAAGAGCACAGTTGCTTAACTCTTATATGGAAGAAGTTGGAAACAACCATGACTCTTCCTAGAGCTGGTCACCCAGTCAAACTGTTGAGTTGTGGGAGAATGGTCATGGTAAGAGAGGTGATGAAGAAACCCATGGTCACTCCAGGTGAGCTTTAGAGAACCTGGTGGAAAAGGGAGAAGGTTCCAGAAGAACAACTATCACTGCAGCACTTCACTAAGCTGGGCTTTGTGGCAGAGTGGACAGGCAGAAGCCTCTCATTTGTAAAAGATGAATGGAAGCCTGCTTGGAGTTGCGAAACCAACATCTAAAAGACTGTCAGTCTGTGATAAACAAGATCTGGTCTGATAAACCCAAAAATTCCATCATGTCTGCATCAGACTAGGCACTGTTCATCACCTGTGCTCATTCCAGTGGTGGATCACGGTGTTGGCAGCATTATGCTCCGAGATTGCTCCATCTGTTGCTGCCACAGAAAAGCAAACTGCAGAGATGTCATTAATGAATACCGCTCAGACCAGGTCAAAAGTTCACTTTCTAACAGAGCAATTAACTTAAGCATGAAGCAAAGGCAACGCAGCAATGGCTTAGAGACAACTCGATCAAACATCTCTGGAGAGACCTGGAAATAGCTGTCCACCAATGGTCTACACCCAACCGGACAGAGCTTCAGGGGATCTGCAGAGAAGAATGAAAAAAATTCCCAACTTCAGGTATGTTACACTTGTTTCATCAGACCCAAGAACACTCAGGCTGCAATTTCTGCCAAAGGATCTTCAGCTAGGTACTGATTAAAGAGTTTGAGTGCTTTTGTCACTGTGATATTTATTTCAGGTTTTTATTTTTAATTTGGAAAAATTTCTAAAATCCTGTTTTCACTATGTCATTCTGAGGTATTGCGTTCTGCTTGATGTAGGGAGTAAATGATTTTAGCACAAGGCTGCAGTGAAGCAAAATGTGAAAAAAATGAAAAGTCCACAGAGCTTTCAGAATCCCCTATATGTACAAAGAGAAAAAGGTCAAAGGCTCTGTGGCACTGCAAGTCCAAAGTTGTTTGGATTAATGTTTTTACTGATAAGAAATTCTGTGTTTTTATATTTTTTTCTGTATCCTCCTGCTGAGTGCGAGGTGACAGACTGTTTCTGACTTTTTTTTTTTTTTTAAAGAAGCACTATATATCAGTGTGAAACTTCCGCTTCTGATATAACAACATTTATTTATATAGCATATTTTCATACAAAAGTAGCTCAAAGTGCTTTACATAATGGAAAAAAAGAAATATAAAAGACAAAATAAGAAATTTAAACAAGACAACATTTGTTAACATAGTAAAGGAGCAAGGTCCGATGGCCAGGGTGGACAGAAAAAACAAAAAAACTCCAAACAGCTGGAGGAAAAAAAAAAAAAAAATCTACAGGGGTTCCAGGCCCAGTCTCCTCTGGGCATTCTACCTAACATAAATGAAATGGTCCTCTTTGTAGTTAGGGTTCTCACAGAGTCACTTGATGTTGATGGTCATACAGACTTCTGGCTTTTAATCCATCCATCATTGTTGGAACATCACGGTGCTTTCAGTAGATGGTGGTGGCAAGCCACCACCAAAAGGACACCGGAAAAGAAAACCGAAGAGAGAGTAGGGGTTAGTACGGTTTTAAGAGCCACCATGAATAGTTATTATAATGAGTTGGATATATAGAGTATCAGGATTTTAGTTACAGTGAAGTTATGAGAAGGCCATTGTAAAGTAATGTGTTTTCAGCAGTTTTTTAAAGTGCTCCACTGTATTAGCCTGGTGAATTCCTATTGGCAGGCTATTCCTAATTTTAGGTGCATAACAACAGAAGGCCACCTCACCACTTCTAAGTTTTGTTCTTGGAATTCTAAGGAGACACTCATTTGAGGATCTGAGGTTACGATTTGGAATATAAGGTGTCAGACATTCCGATATATAAGATGGGGTGAGATTATTTAAGGCTTTAAACTATAAGCAGAATTTTAAAGTCAATCCTGAATGACACAGGTAACCAATGTAGTGACATCCGAACTGGAGAAATGTGCTCGGATTTTCTTTTTCTAGTTAGGATTCTAGCAGCTGCATTCTGCACTAGTTGCAAATGATTTATGTCTTTTTGGGTATTCCTGAGAGGAGTGCGTTACAGTAATCTAGTCGACTGAAAACAAATGCGTGAACTAATTTCTTTGCGTCTTTCAATGATATAAGAGGTCTAACTTTTGATTTGTTTCTTAAGTGAAAAAATGCTGTCCTAGTGATCTGATTAATATGCGATTTAAAATTTAGATTACAGTCAACAGTTACCCCTAAGTTTTTTACCTCCGTCTTGACTTTTAATCCTAATGTATCCAGTTTATTTCTAATAGCCTCATTGTATCCATTATTGCCAATCACTAAGATTTCAGTTTTCTCTTTATTTAACTTGAGAAAGTTACTATTCATCCATTCTGTGATACAAGTCAGACATTGTGTTAGTGAATCAAGAGAATCGGGGTCATCAGGTGCTATTGATAAATACATGTGTGTCATCAGCATAGCTGTGGTAGCTCACGTTGTGCCCTGAGATATTCTGACCTAACGGGAGCATGTAGATTGAGAAGAGCAGCGGACCCAGGATAGAGCCTTGTGGAACACCATATCGGATATCCTGTGTCTTTGAGTTGTAATTACCACAACTAAAAAAGAATTTTCTCCCTGCCAGGTAGGATTCAAACCAATTTAAGACCCTGCCAGAGAGGCACACCCATTGACTAAGGCGATTTCTAAGAATATTATGATCAATGGTGTCAATTTTCGGCACTCGGATCTAAGAGGATGAAAACAGATAAATGGCCTCTGCCTGCATTTACCCGTAAATCATTTACTACTTTAACGAGTGCAGTTTCTGTGCTGTGATTTATTCTAAAACCCGAATGAAATTCATCAAGGATACATGTTTATTGAGGTGGTCATTTAACTGCATAATGACTGCCTTCTCCAGAATTTTACTTAAAGGCAGGTTAGAGATGGGTCTAAAATTTTCAAGAGCCGAGGGGTCGAGATTATGTTTCTTAAGTAGAGGTTTATCTACAGCAGTCTTAAGACAGTCTGTGAAGACCCCCGTATCTAATGACAATGGTATAGCGGGTCCACAGCTCGTTTAGCAAAGGGCGTTTTAAATAAATAGTCAACGCTCTCGCGGCGGCTTAGCGAGGAGTCGTTGGGCCATAGCAAGCCACGGGGCGGTTCTGCGGTGTGGGCGTTTCTCCCCGAGTGCACAGGTGAGGAACTGCCCACATCTGTGATTCGTACCCATGGCTAATAGGCTGCTATGGCCCCTTGCCCTTTAAAAAGAAGCGCGAGTCGGTTGGGAGAGATGAAACGAAAGAAGGAGAAAGGACGGAGGTTACCGGGAGCGAGAGGAAGCAGGTCGGTGCGAGAGAGAGAGAGAGCGCCGCGAAGAGCGGGCGAGCGAGCGAATGAGTGCTCGCAGGCAGCTGCAAGGAAGCTGGGTGTTAGGCCGACACCCAGGTGTTTGAGTTGATGTTGCTCCTGCTGAGTGACCAGGTAGCGGGAGTAACCAGAGAAGGATGGCTGGCTGCGTAAGGCCGAGAAGGCTGTGGGAGTCGGGAGGCTTAGGTGGTAAACTCCCTGGCATGAGCGTTCTGGTTGTCAGGGAAGCCTAGTCTCCGAGGCTGGGATGAGAGCCAGACCGGAGCCAGGAATCGGGAGGTCTCCAGTCTCGCGAAAGTGCAAAGAAGAGGGCAGCTGCAGAGAGCATCTTGCCTGCTGCTAAGCCCAAACGGGCTAAGCAGGTGAGACGCTAACGCCAACAGGAAAGATGTACCAGCCTTCTTGTTGTTGGTTTTTTTAAAAAAACTGCTTCCTGTAAGAAACATTTTACCTTTTGGTTTTAAAGGATTGATTTTTCTAATGGTTTTACCTCCGCGTTGGTTTTTAATGGATTATTTGTTTATTGAAGAACTTTGGCACTGCACTTTATTTATTGAACACTCTGTTTTGAATTCATTTTAATAAAAGCACTTTTGCACGTTGTACCGTCCCCTTGCTTAGTGCCTACACTGACTAGCTCATTGGTGACATTACCGACGGTGTTGGGTTCAGGGCTTCCTGTATAGCAATGGGAGCGTGGAGCCAGAACCCACATCGTCACAATGACAAATTTTACTATGTCAATATACTGTAGTTCACTAGTGCCAGGCATTCTTCTGTGTGGGAATCGGCAAAATTACTCTTCCAAAATGTGAATATATGGAAGACTTTAACACTAGAATTACAAGAGCCTACGAAAAAATCCGTCCCACCTTATTTTGCTTCACACCTCTCCATCAGCATCTTTTGGCCTGTAAATGTGTTGATAAGCAGCAAGCAGCCTACTATCACATCCTCCCACCGCCACACAGTTTTCTCAGCTCAAGTCTGTTTCCCTGCGTGTCAGTTGCTTAGAGTTGTATAGAGTGAGAAGTCAAGCAAAATGACACCTTTTGTAAATACTATATCGTTATTTAGAACACATGCATTTCATATGTGTTCCGTGTCTACAACGATCTATATAAACACATCGTTAAAACAGAAACCTTTTCCATGTTTTAGTAATAATTGACAAAATGTAGACATGAAGTGTATAATGTGTGAAGCCTGAAGTCCAAATATCAAAGAAACACTTTCACAAAAGGTACAAATATAATAGAACAACTGCGCTTCTATTCAAGAATATAACTGCAGAAAAAGAGGGGGCTGGGAGATGGGTAGAGTTTTTCCAGGACAGTTTCTGGACTTTTACAAGGCCCTATTTGGCAGCACTTCTGCCACACCTGGAAGTGCTGCCGGAAGAAGCTCATTGGGCACCTGGACTCCTTCCAGGTGCCCTATAAAATGAGCCATTTACCACCACTCAGTGGCTGGAGTCGGGAGGAAGAGGACAAAGCCTGAGGAGGAGTGGAGGCAGAAGAATTGGCAGCAAAGAAGGAACTATGCTCTGTGCTTTACTTTGTGCTCTGGAAGGCAATAAACTGTGTGCTATGTGGCAAAACCTGTGCATTCCGCCTGTCTGTGTTGGGGTTAGGGGGGCTGTACGCACCCCGGGCCTCACAATGTGTATCATTTATTTCTTGAGTTAAATTACAAACAATATCTGGCCTAGCTAAATACCATGGTGGCCATACTGAAATTACGTTATTGAGTATTCCTCTAAATCTAAATCTGATACTAATATCACTCTTTTTCCCAAAAGAGTAATGCTTTGTTTTTCCATACTGATATTTCCAGCAGTCTTTCAAAATTTCAGCAGTTGGATGATTATTGTTGCCTTAAATAAGCCACTCTAAGGCTAGGGATCAAATCCCATAAACACCAGAGGTGTCTCCAATCCATTGGGCCCATAAACAAGGCCCTTATCCTGCAATTGCTTCATCCTGGGTATGACTTTAATCTGCATACAGCCATACAAGCAGGTCCTCCAACTTACAGGGAAAACTTGAAGGTTGGTGACAGGACTGGAATTTCAGCCACCATTAAAAGCCTCACACTGCTCCAGTGTCGTGCCGACATGTCACCCACTGCACTCTGATCCCAATCCAGGTGGTCTGTTGTGTGGTGGATGCGGCAACGTGCAATCCGTGCATCCTCCCAACCTCTCTGTCTCATAAATAAGCCCAATAGTTCAGATCAAGCAAACATTTTCTAAGGCATTTAACGGCATTTCTCTTTATCATTACCAGCAGTGCATTTGTAGGAGTAGATGGAAATGTGCCTAAACATATTCTAATTGTCCGGTATTGTATTTTATCTAATCATGATAACAAGGCTGAGGCTGCTGAGGCATATGCTTGACATCCATAATCCAATATAGTTTAAATCAAGGAGGTCTATATTTTAAGTAGTGCTGTTCTATCTGCGCACCCATAACTGTCCAGACATACATCTCATATGGTTAAGTCTAATGTTATGTTTTTTTTTAATAATCTCTTGAGTATGTATTTTCCTATTTAATTTATTATCAAATATCATTACCAAAAATCTAAATTCATTCTTCCATTCTATTGGAAAATTATACTCAAGCAAGGATTTACTTTTCTTAATGAGAAGCGCACTGCCACTGTTTTTGCTACTGACAATTTAAAATGCCAATGATTGGCCCATAATTCAACATTTCAGACCGTACTTTGTACCTCCTGACGGAGATATTCAAAGTTTCTTCCTCTCTTCCTAATAGCCCCATCTTCTGCAAATAAAGAGATATCTAAATCTGATACTATACTAGGTAGATTGTTTGTTTATCATTAAATGTCAGTTCACTGTCGAAATGCTGATCAGAGAAGAACTTGAACAGAAAATTTCTCTATATGCAGATTATATGGTACTGTATATATCAGACCCACAAAATACTGTGCCTACAGTCTTAACATCCATCAATCCATCCATCCTCTTCCACTTATCCGAGATCGGGTCGCGGGGGCAGCAGCTTGAGCAGAGATGCCCAGACTTCCCTCTCCTGGGCCGCCACTTCTAGCTCTTCCGGGGGAATCCCGAGGCGTTCCCAGGCCAGACGGGAGACATAATCCCTCCAGTGTGTCCTGGGTCTTCCCCAGGGCCTCCTCCCAGTTGGAAGTGCCCGGAACACCGCACCAGGGAGGCGTCCAGGAGGCATCCTGATCAGATGCCCGAGCCACCTCATCTGACTCCTCTCGATACAGAGGAGCAGCAGTTCTACTCTGAGCCTCTCCTGGATGACTGAGCTTCTCGTCTTATCTTTAAGGGAAATCAGATGAAGCAAACAGGACAAGATCATCTGCAAAAAGCAGTGACCCAATACTGAGTCCACCAAACTGAATCCCCTAAACACCCTGGATGCACCTAGAAATTCTGTCCATAAATGTTATGAACAGAATTGGTGACAAAGGGCAGCCCTGGTGGAGTCCAACTTTTACTGGAAATGGGTTCGACTTACTACCAGCAATGCGGACCAAGCTCTGACACCGGTTGTACAGAGACCGAACAGCCCTTATCAGGGGTCTGGTACCCCATACTCCTGGAGCACCCCCCCACAGGGTGCCCGAGGGACACGGTCGAACGCCTTTTCCAAGTCAACAAAACACTTTTAGACTGCTTGGGCAAACTCCCATGCACCCTCCAGGACCCTGTTAAGAGTGTAACTGTTCCATGACCAGGAAGAAAACCACACCTGAATCTGAGGTTCGACTATCCGATGGACCCTCCTCTCCAGGACCCCTGAATAGACTTTTCCAGGGAGGCTGAGGAGTGTGATCCCTCTGTAGTTGGAACACACCCTCCGGTCCCCCTTCTTAAAGAGGGGGACCACCACCCCGGTCTGCCAAACCAGAGGCACTGTCCCCGATGTCCATGCGATGTTGCAGAGGCGTGTCGACCAAGACAGTCCTACAACATCCAGAGCCTTGAGGAACTCTGGGCGTATCTCATCCACTCCCGGGGCCCAGCCACCAAGGAGTTTTCTGACCACCTTGGTGACCTCAGTCCCAGAGATGGAGGAGCCCACCTCCGAGTCCCCAGGCTCTGCTTCCTCATTGGAAGGCATGTTAGTGGGATTGGTCTTCGTATTACTCTCCCCACCGACCCACAACGTACCGAGTCGAAGTCAGCAGCGCACCATCCCCACCATATACAGTGTTGACACTGCACTGCTTCCCCCTCCTGAGACGCCAGATGGTGGACCAAAATCTCCTCAAAGCCATCCAAAAGTTGTTCTCCATGGCCTCCCCAAACTCCTCCCACGCCCGAGTTTTTGCCTCAGCAATCACCGAAGCCGCATTCCGATTGGCCTGCCGGTACCTATTAGCTGCCTCTAGAGTCCCACAGGACAAAAGGGTCCTGTAGGACTCCTTCTTCAACTTGATGGCATCCCTCACCACCGGTGTCCACCAAGGGGTTCGGGGATTGCCGCCACAACAGGCACCGACCACCTTACGGCCACAGCTCCGGTCATCCGCCTTAACAATAGAGGCACGGAACATGGCCCATTCGGACTCTATGTCCCCCACCTCCCTCAGGACATGGTCAAAGTTCTTCCATAGGGAGCTGAAGCTACTTCTGACAGGGGAGTCTGCCAGGTGTTCCTAGCAGACCCTCACAATACGTTTGGGCCTACCAGGCCTGACCGGCATCCTCCCCCAACATTGAAGCCAACTCTCCACCGGGTGCTGATCAGTTGACAGCTCCGCCCCCTCTTCATCCGAGTGTCCAAGACATGTGGCCGCAAGGCCGATGACACGACCTGGTGCCAAGTGCACATATGAACACCCCTATGCTTGAACATGGTGTTCGTTATGGACAATCTATGACGAGCACAGAGGTCCAATAACAAAACGCCACTCGGTTCAGATCGGGGGGGGGGCATCCCATTCATGCCCTTCCAGGTCTCACTGTCATTGCCCACGTGAGCATTGAA
Source organism: Polypterus senegalus (assembly GCF_016835505.1). NCBI lineage: Eukaryota > Metazoa > Chordata > Cladistia > Polypteriformes > Polypteridae > Polypterus > Polypterus senegalus. The sequence continues at coordinate 124,808,204 of NC_053162.1, forward strand.
GTCTCCCAGAAGAATGAGTGATTCCCCAGAAGGTATGCCCTCTAGCACCCCCTCCGGGCACTCCAAAAAGGGTGGGTACTCCAGACTGCTGTTTGGCGCATACGCACAAACAAAAGTTAGGACTCATCCTCCCACCCGAAGGCGGAGGGAGGCTACCCTCTCGTCCACCGGGGCAAACCCCAATGAAAAGGCTCCAAATTGGGGGGCAATAAGTATGCCCACACCCGCTCGGCGCCTCTCACTGTGGCAACTCCAGAGTGGTAGAGAGTCCGGCCCCTGTCAAGGAGATTGGTGCCAGAGTCCAAGCAGTGTGTCGAAGTGAGCCCGACTATATCAAGCCAGAACCTCTCGACCTCATGCACTAGCTCAGGCTCCTTCCCCTTCAGAGAGGTGCATTTCACGTCCCAAGAGCCAGCTGCTGTAGCCAAGGATTTGACCACCAAGGTCCCCGCCACCCAACTCACACTGCACCCGACCTCCTTGGCCCCTCACATAGGTGGTGAGCCCATGGGAAGTGGGACCCACGTTGCCTCCGGGCTGTGCCTGGCCGAGCCCCATGGGTGGCCCCGGTAACCCATTTCCAGGCGAGAGAAGACGCTGTCCAAAATTTTTATTCTTCATAGGAGGTTTGATGAACCGCATTTTGTCTCATCCCTCACCTAGGAACAGTTTGCCTTGGGTGACCCTACCAAGGGCGTAAAGCCCCGGACAACAGATCTCCTAGGATCACTGGTACATGCAAACCCCTCTACCACGATAAAGTGGCAGTTCGAGGGGGGAGTCTTAACAGCACTTACAGAATTTCAAAAGATCTCTGGTCTCAGAATTAAATATTTAAATAAAACTGCTCTTTCCAGTGAATTCTCAAGCATACGATATTAGATTGGACTCCTTCCTTTTTATCATTGCAGATCAGTTCAAATACCTAGGGGTAAATATCATAAGTATACATAAAGCTCTTTATCAACAAAATTTCGCTGGAAGAATTAACATCGTTACGATGAATTTCTTTCCTAAGCTTCTCTTTTTATTTCAAAACATTCCAATATACATCAGTAAATCATTTTTTAAGCAATTAAAGTCAACCATAACCTCATTTGTTTGGAACTCAAAACATCCACATATCCAAAGAGCGACCCTACGAAGACCTAAGGCAGAAGGTGGCATGGTTCTACCTAACTTTCAGTTTTATTACTGGGCAGCAAACATACAAGCTATAAAAAAACTGGACACAAATAGATGAACATACACAGGCTTGGTCCGCAATAGAAATAAAATCCTGCAGTACTTCTTTATATTCCCTGCTTTATGCCCCAATAAATGCAAGTTATCGCCAATATACTAATAACCCAATTGTGCTTCACTCATTCAGAATATGGAACCAATGCAGAAAGCATTTTAAGATGGAGAATTTTTTATCTGTGGCACCTCTGCATGAGAACCAGCTTTTTCAACCCTCGCAAATATATGCAGTTTTTAATATCTGGAAAAGATTTGGGATTAAATTACTTAGAAATCTTTATACAGACAACATCTTTGCATCCTATGAATAATTACATTCCAAATTTTACTTTCCAGCAACACATTTCTTTCACTATCTTCAAATTAGAAACTTTGTTAAACAGAACCTTCCCGATTTTCCTCATCTCGCACCTTCCTCTATGTTGGAAAAAATATTGCTCAGTTTCGAGTACTCAGACAACATTTCTGCAATATATGAAATTATTTTACAGTCCCTCCCTTTCAAAGATCCAAGAGGACCATGGGGAAAAGATCTCTCACTCAACATATCAGAGAAGGAGTGTAAGGTAGCAATGCAGAGAATGCTCCATATGCGCAAAGCATACAATTATTCAACTCAAAATTATATAATAATAATTCATTACATTTATATAGCGCTTTTCTCCGTACTCAAAGCGCTATGCACACAGGGAGGAACCGGGAAGCGAACCCACAATCTTCCACAGTCTGTCTACTGCAAAGCAGTAGCACTGCCACTGCGGCACCTGTGATACTGAACACTTCCATCCATCCATCCATTTTCTAACCCGCTGAATCCGAATACAGGGTCACGGGAGTCCGCTGGAGCCAAACCCAGCCAACACAGGGTACAAGGCAGGAACCAATCCTGGGCAGGGTGCCAACCCACCACAGGACACACACAAACACACCCACACACCAAGCACACACACTAGGGCCAATTTAGAATCACCAATCCACCTAACCTGCATGTCTTTGGATTGTGGGAGGAAACCGGTGTGCCCAGAGGAAACCCACGCAGACACGGGGAGAACAGCTGAACACATCTGTCTCGCTTAAAACTGTCCAGAATGTTTCCAGGGCAAGATCCAAACTGCGAACGCTACAATCAAGTCCCAGCCTCACTGGGTCACATGTTTTGGGCCGGCACCAAATTAACATCATTTTGGACAAAATTTTTAAAGTGCCTTTCAGACAGCCTTGGTGTCACAATCCCTCCTAACCCATTAACAGCTGCGTTTGGTGTTCTTCCAAATGGGCTTAAAGTGGAAAAGGACAAACAAACTGTGATTGCCTTCACTACACTATTAGTATACAGACTTATTTTGATAAACAAGAAGAATCCTAACTCTCCTTTTTTAAGTCAGTGGGTAACTGATGTTTTATATTATTTGAAATTGGAAAAAATCAAATTCTCAGCTAGAGGATCTGTGCAACTTTTTCAAAACCTGGCAGGATCTAATCAATAATATTTTAGAATAAGCTCCTAAAGCACTGAGGAAGTAATTCTCTTTGCATTTCTTTTTCTTCTCCATTTATCTTTATCCGCCTATTAAGCTCATCAATTTATGTATTTTTACAAGCTTTAAGTTTTGCTCCGTTGACCATGCTCTCTTTCTCTCTTTCTTGATCTATTTGTATGGAATGATTACAATAAAATCAATACCATTTAAAAGAAAAGGGGGAAAAAAAATAAAGTTGAACTAAAAACACTACCTTGTGGTGTGCCATTTTCTATTCTCATTTCTGCTGATGTTTCATTGACAACCTTAGGTCCTTTCAAAGTCCCTTATCACCCAAAATATTCTCCCCTTTAATCCTAGTTTGTATATTTAAATTAATAACCCATCTCTCCATAACATATTATATTTCCATGTCTTAAAAATACTGCAACAACTACAGTGGTGTGTAAAACTATTTGCCCCCTTCCTGATGTCTTATTCTTTTGCATGTTTGTCACACTAAAATGTTTCTGATCATCAAACACATTTAACCATTAGTCAAATATAACACAAGTAAACACAAAATGTTTATAACCTTTACCAGACTGATAGATCTTAATTACTTCTGTTGTCATTTGTTCCTGAATTTCTTTGGATCTTGGCATGATGTCTAGCTTTTGAGGTGCTTTTGGTCTACTTCTCTGTGTCAGGCAGCTCCTATTTAAGTGACTTCTTGATTGAAACAGGTGTGGCAGTAATCAGGCCTGGGGGTGGCTACGGAAATTGAACTCAGGTGTGATACACCACAGTTAGGTTATTTTTTAACAAGGGGGCAATTACTTTTTCACACAGGGCCATGTAGGTTTGGATTTTTTTTTTCTCCCTAAATAATAATAACCATCATTTAAAAACTGCATTTTGTGTTTACTTGTGTTATATTAGACTAATGGTTAAATGTGTTTGATGATCAGAAACATTTTGTGTGACAAACATGCAAAAGAATAAAATCAGGAAGGGGGCAAATAGTTTTTCACACCACTGTATCTCCTAGTTACTGAAGGCCTTCTTTATTTCAGATTTCAATCTCAAAATATGATCAGTTGTACTCGTGCCTTTACTAAATCCACTTTGAAATACTGTAATCAATTCCTATTTCTCCCAAAAAAACTGTAATCTGCTATTAATTATTCTTTCCATCAATTTGCTAAAATTTGATGTAAGTGCTATAGGCCTATATGAATAGAAGAATTTGATTCTTGCCTGGTTTCTCTATCGGTAATACTGCTGATTTTCCCATGCTTTTGGTAAAAGGCCTTTTATCTAATTAAGGAGTTATATTTTTCCTTCAGAAGTCGCTGATTTTAGTTCTACTAAAGTCAACTTGTCATTCACATAATTATTGTCTTCAGACCAATGCTTCAGAAACTAGTTATATTTCATAGTATGTTGATTTCTAATGTCTTTAAATTGTTCATTCAAATTTTAATTTTCAGCGACTTTTCTAAAAGTTTTTGCAAATATATTTGCTTTATCCATATCCCCTTTTATATACCCAAAATCAATTTTTAGACAATTCATCTTTCTTACTCAAGTATTTACCGTTCATTCTTTTTATCTTGTCCTACACTTCTTTAAAAGAAGACAAGCTGTGTATGATAGCTCAGCACTTAGTCTTCCTGTGCATCAACCTTTGACACTCCTGGGGAGGGGGGTTTTCTCTCAATAATCCAAATCACAGTGAACATCCCACATGGTTGGTTTTGTTTTAATTCACTTCCACGTTTACATAAGAATTCAAACAAGTGAACAGTAAATGTATCCTTACCACAAGTAAAATACTACCAGGCATATGCGATACAATTATTATTTCCAGATCCCCTTTGTTGTCACAAACGTGCATTGGAAACACAGGAAGTGCTGATCAATACTAGACAGCTATCTCAGTGGACATATTTGCTTTTTAACCTTTTCCTTCGTGCCCCATGCCCTCCCTTGTAAAGTGCCAGAGCAAGCAAGATATTTTTTTTAATCTGTAGAAAGTGTTTAATTTTACAATTCAATTTCATGTGGCATAGGCATGTATACCAGGTCTGTGAAGAAATTACTTCGACTTCAAAAATACCAAACTTATCCTTTAAGGTTAAATTTTGCATAATCTTTAGAAAGTTTCTTTTTTAAGAAAAGAACCTTAGACACATGAAATAATATACCAAGTAGTGTGGCAGAAAGTAGGACTTTAGAGACCTTCCAAACTCAACAATTTTACTTGGGTGAAATTAGGTGGATAGGATTGGTGAGCATTGTTGGGCTGAATGGCCTCCTCAAATAGTTTCTAATGTTCTAATGTTCTGTGGTGGTCATGGAGCTAAAAAAAATTACCACTTTTTCTTAAAATGCACTAACTGTAACTGCAGTTTTTTCATGCAAGAAAATCCATCAATGTACTGTATTTATTTATAATAAAATGTATACTGATAGTCATACATTAACATTCATTTGTGCTGTTATGCACCTGTTTACAGGTAAAAAGTATTCCATCAGCAAATACAAAATACTGAATTAGTGAATTCTTTTAATTTTCTTGTTTACAGGATTCATGTGAATCCCCTTTTTCTTGCTGCCAAAGAAAATGATGTGTCATCTATTAAGAAATTAATCAAGTGCCCCTCAACAGATATATATGAGAAAGGTATGGTTTGTATTTCAAAACATTCTGTATATTTAGGAGAAAATACTAATTTCTCTTTGCGTAATGGAAGTAATTGATTGGTCCATTTGTTTTTGCTCAGGTGCACTAGGAGAAACCGTGCTTCATATTGCTTCTTTGTTTGACAGCCTAGAAGCAGCTGTTGCTTTGATTGAGGCAGCACCTGATCTCATTAATAAACCCATTATTTCTGACTTTTCTGAAGGTAAGTGCAGACATGTTTTCAGTCCTGTATAAACATAATATGAGTGAGCAATCAGATATGCAATCTTAATATTACAGCAAAGTGGCTGAAATAGAAAGCTTGTTTAGGACATAATTCTAAGTACTGTTTAGTTTTGCTTTCTGTCGTCATATTTTATTTGATCTTCTGGTTAACATGTTTTAACTGACAAGTAGGATTACTTACTATCCCATAATGCAAGACAATTACTTTGTGACATTATATTATATTATTGATTTTTCAGGAGAGACTGCTCTCCATATTGCTGTGATGAATGAAAATATAAATCTTGTCCAAGAGCTGATTCGCAGAGGCGCTGATGTGGTCACCCCTCGGGCAACAGGCGAATGCCTTCCCAAGAGGAGACGGAATCTTGTGTATTTTGGTAAGATCCTTTATATCTTGAAAAAAACAAGCTCAAAAACCAAGCTCTGTTTGTAACTTGTTCAATGGTGAAGAATTTAGCAGTGATGCAAGAACTATCCTCTGACAGCCAAATGTAAATGTGACTTTTCATGGTCTGAAGTAGAAAGTGGCCTATTATAGTGCGATGTCTGCACTTTCTACTGAGGTACCTACTGTCAGCCAGTTGTCTCTTTTTGTGCTTAACATGAACTTTACAGTATATAAAAATGGATATAATCTTATAAATCCTCTATTGAACAAGAAAAAAACAGACATTCAAAAACTTTTTAGCAACCTAGTCCTAGTTTCCTCACTTCTTCTGTATCACTTCTTAATAGGGTGAGGTCTGGAGGCGAAATAAGACAGGAAGAGAACCGTAAAACCTCACAATAATAACTTCACCTTCAATTTAGAATTGAGTTTAATTTCAAAATGTTTACAAGCTAGAGAATGTAGTGTTTTTTGGAAAACGTTTATCCTAACCTGTTAATTTGCCTAACTAAAGCAGTTAATTAATAATTTAATAACTTTTAATTATGTTCTGTATAGTAATAGTCCTTACTTTCCAATATGGAAAGAATGTCTTTTATGCACATTTAGTTCATTTACACTAGGTTCTGATGCTTAGTATAAAATATGCTATTCTACTGTATTACAAATTCTGCACTAATCATCTCCTTGGTAGGCATATTGTGAGATGTCTTCGTGACAAAGAGTTTGAAGTATTTTTCATGAAAATGTTAAACAATAAGCAATTATTCAACCAAGTTAGTTACATTGTGAAAACAGTAACTACTTACCAGGATTTTATACTATCCAAATTAACTTAAAATTCTGATTGCTATTTGATTATGTAATAAATGTAACCGGTCTTGGAAAAAATAGTAGAATCAGTTCAAATGTTTGGGTTTGCATTTTATTTTTATTCTTGTCACTTTCTTATGCCTTCTTTGTGCTTTTGTCTTTGTCCAATTCCAGGTGAACACATTCTGACATTTGCAGCCTGCACAGGGAATGAAAAAATTGTTCGTTTACTGATTGACAATGGGGCAGATATAAGGGCTCAAGATCAACAAGGTGGGTTATATATTTACACTTCCTCTTTGATACTGTGTGATACTTCCCATTCATAGAATAAATAGTTTTTGACTATTATTTTATATAAAAAAAAACTATTGCAGATATTTATTATAGTTTTATGAAATATACATTAAAGTAATAACATTTTAAAATACACATTTATATCCCCACCATAAGATTGAGACCTTGGCATGGTGATGGAGTTTGGGTGGCTCAATGATTCTTACAGTAATGTTGTCTGGAGGTATATGCTTCTGATAGGAATACACGTAGAAAATTGACCTATTGGGAGGCACCATCCAAAGAAAATTTCATTAATGATCCTCATAATAGTTTCTATGAAATAAAAGAGAACCTCGTCTTGAACAGTGACACTGTGATCTACTCCTATCACCATGCCTATATAGAAGTAGTATTTGCTGGTGAGCCATTGGTGACTGGGTAACTTCTGGAGCCTCAGTCAGTTTCAGTCTCAAAAAGTGACAATGAACCACGACATTGACTCATCACCTAGAACATTAAGAATGAATGTCGAGTTCAATGTCAGTCAAGAGACAGGCAGTTCAGGTCTTCAAGTATGATCAAAAAATGCAACCATCAAGCAGATAGTATGCTCTGATGTCATTTGTTACTTTAACCTGCAATAAGTTTAGTTCAAATTTTTATTTTAATTCAAAAGAGGTTTTCATTTTAATTTTTGTGGTTCCCTTTGTGAACAGTAAGATCACCGCACACATATACTTTTATTTTAAATTAATTTTTTATACTTGCTGATGCTATGTTGTCAGTCTACTCAATTCAAGTCTTCTTATTTTGGTTATTTTTTTAACTGCTTTTAAAGTCACCGCTTGAGCTGTGTTAATAACAGAAATATAGATTAATGATTTTGCATGTATATTGTGCATTTCTATTTACATCAAATACTTAACAACTGTTAGAGCAACATGTGAAACCTGCATAGCTCACTCTGTGCCTAAATGGGGTGGATGATATTTAACAACAACACATTTATAGGAATAAACATTATGTGTAAAACACATAATCTTCTGTAGTCACATTCACACAGCCCGCACACATGAAAACTCCATAATGACCCTGACCAGGCTAGAAATCAAATCTGAATTCATGGTGCTGTGCTGCACTGCTCTGACCATGTTAAAACATCTTTACCAATAACCTGATTAAACTAAATGTATATGTGTAGCGTCAGTTCAGTTGATAGCATTGATTGCATGCTACACGTGTACTTAATCTATCACTGCAAGCAAGCAATATTTTAGTGAAATAAAGCAATTCTTTTTTTTTTCCTCTGAGTTGCGTGAATATATATATCCATAGCTACCATGTTCTGATCTACACATTAAGAAATTAGTAATTCAGGGGACTTTTTATTCTATCAATTTATACTGATTTAAACTATAGATATATTAGTATATTATTGTTTTTATTATTAATATATTAAAGTTACTGAATCCTTAATGTGATTAATTAACCAGATGACAAGGAGGAGAAGAAAACGAAAAACTCCTAAGATTGGTGCAGTAGGAGAAAAATTAACCTCTGGAGGACCACAGACAGAAGGCAGGAGTGATCACATCAAATAGTTTAGTTGTAATGGTGATCAGAATCTGAATCATAGAAGTTAGAATGACCTTGGCCAGCTGGTCACTCACCCTCCACTAGCCACAGTTGATAGAGTTAGCCCATTTGTGAATAAAGGTTTCCAAGGCCTCCTCATCCAGTATACATAAAGAAAGCAGTGGATTAAGGTCGGTTACATAGTTATATATCCAAAGAGCTAAACTTATAATCAGATCACTATGTAATGTTTTAATTACTGGAAAGACAGATTAAAATATTCTATTGGATTTAGGTCAGGCGAGTGTGGGGGCCAGTCAATGGTATCAGTTCATTCATCCTCCAGGAACTGCCTGCATACTCTCGCCACATTGCCATGCACCAGGAGGAACCCAGGACCCACTGCACCAGCATAGGGTCTGACAATGGGTCCAAGAATTTTATCCCGAAACTTAATGGTAATCAAGGTGCCATTGTCTAGCCTATAGAGGTCTGTGCATACCTCCATGGATATGCTTTCCCAGACGATCACTGACCCACCACCAAACTGGTCATGCTGAACAATGTTACAGGCAGTATAACGTTCTCCACGACTTTTCCAGACCCTTTCACATCTGTCAGCTGTGCTCACGGTGAACCTACTCTCATCTGTGAAAAGCACGGGGTGCCAGTGTTTGACCTGCCAATTCTGGTATTCTATGACAAATGCCAATTGAGCTCCACAGTGCCGGACACTGAGCACAGGGCCCACTAGGGGACATCGGGCCCTCAGGCCACCCTCATGAAGTCTGTTTCTGATTGTTTGGTGAGAGACATTCACAGCAGTGGCCTGCTGGAGGTCATTTTGTAGGGCTCTGGTCATGCTCATCCTATTCCTCCTTGCCCAAAGGAGCAGATACTGGTCTTGCTAATGGGTTAAGGACCTTCTATGGCCCTGTCCAGCTCTCATAGAGTAACTGCCTGTCTCCTGAAATCTCCTCCATGCCCTTGATACTGTTCTAGGAGACACAGCAAATCTTCTGGCAATGGCACGTATTGATGTGCCATCCTGGAGAAGGTGGACTGCCTGTGCAACCTCTGTAGGGTCCAGGTATCGCCTTGTACTAACAGTAGTGACACTGACCGTAGCCAAATGCAAAACCTGTGAAAAAACAATCAGAAAAGATGAGGAGGAAAAAATGTCAGTGGCCTCCACCTGTTAAACCATTCCTGTTTTGGGGGTTGTCTCATTGTTGCCCCTGTAGTGCACCTGTTGTTAATTTCATTAACACCAAAGCAGCTGAAACTGATTAACAACCCCCTCTGCCTCTTAACTGACCAGATCAATATCTCAGAAGTTTCGTTGATTTGATGCTATACTTTGATTAAAAAGTGTTCCATTAATTTTTTTGAAGAGTTTATTTTGTGCACACTTAGAGGCACAATTATGTGAAATGGTATTTGCAGACACCTATCTTTCATAATAAAGCTCTTAATATGGGTATGCGTCTCTTTTCATGTCCGTGCTGGCCCATTTCTGGTACTTATATACTCAGCAATCTCTCTGGGTATTCAGGGTTTATTTCATTCCTTTCCTCTAAATTTTCACTGCCTTTCAAAACTTTTTTCTTTTATCTACAGCTCGGTCTGCTCTCAAAGCATGTGGAATCCTTCTGTCATTCCCCATATCTCATTCATTTTTCAACAACCACTTTTCAATTAAAACCTGTATCTGTGCTGTTTGTGCATCTCTGGGATGCTCATAAAAAGCCAGTATGTGGGATTTAAATCTGCACTCCTCTTCTGTCATAAACTGGGATTAAATCTTTAAAGAAGTGAAAAACTGCTCCAGTAATATGAATCACCAGTTTATTCAATATAAAATTGTTCATACGATTTATACAACTCTTTTAAAACAACGTTTAATGAAGTTAGTCCAAGATCCAGTTTATAATTTATGCTCTCTGAAAGAGCCAGGCTACTTTTTCATATGTTTTGGTCCCAACTTCCTACCATATCACCTCTGTTTTCACCTCTTTTGCTAGTTTTGGATGTTTTTATTCCTTGCACAGCTTTTTTAGTTCTTGATTTTCTATTGTCCTCTTTTATATCCCCTAATAAGTAATTGATTTCTGTGAGTTCTTTAGCTGCTAAGATCCTTCTGGAATCTCTTCTGGAATCTCTCTGGAAAAAGCAAAACCAATGTCCAATACACTCTTTAAGGAACATATTTTAAAACTTTCTGCTGCTTATGTTAAGTTATCTTCTCCATCCACAATAACATCCTTAGAAAAAGGAAGTGGACTTATTTAAAAATTGCTTATTTTGTTGTAATAGGAATACGTAGGGCATGCTGCTAGCACTATGAAGGTGGAGTAGCTGCTGGTGGGAAGGGAATTTAATCTCTTTTTGTTGTTGCACATTTCTTATCCTGTTGTTGCTCTTTTTTTCTATCTTTAAAAATAATTTTTAAAATTGTTTCCAAAATATTTTAGTTTTAGTTAATGGAATTATTATTTTCTCCGTATTGACATGTTTAAATTTATTTATTTTTTTAATTTGAAAACACCGATAGCCAGCAATGACTCTTGATCTCAATGTGATCAAAAACCTTTGGAAAAAATTAAATCTGGTATTGGTCAAAGAAAGCATTCCAAAGCAGAACAAGTTTCAACTAAAGATTGGGAATACTAACAGCAAAAAAGTGCAAGAAGGAAATAGATGCCTAGAAAAAAATTGAAGGCTGTATTCCTCACCAAAACATGTTCAAATAAATATTATGGAAGGGTGCTTTTAGTAATGTTCTGGTCTTATTTTAATTTTCTTCTGTGAACATTAAACTACTGAACAGTTGAACAGATATCTTTATTTTTTATAATTTTGGACACCCAACTAAAATATTCTGATGATCAAAAGTTAGTGCATTTGCAATAATTTTTTAATTTATTGTACATGATAATACCTAAATTGCAAGCTTGCCAATAATATTGATCATAAAATTGATTGACTACACAAGCATGAATCTACAGAATGTACCTGAGCTCAATTTTGTATTGAGCAAAGGCTGTGAATACTTATGTACACGTGCTTCCTCAGTTTTTTATTTTTAATAAATTTGCAAAAACCTCAAGTAAACTATTTTCACATTGTCATTATGGGGTGTTGTGTGTAGAATTCTGAGGAAAAAAAATTATTTAATCCATTTTGGACTAAGGCTGTAACATAACAAAATGTGGAAAAAGTGATGCGCTGTGAATACTTTCCAGATGCACTGTAATTCATTTTGTGATTTTAGGCATCTGTTTCGACTTTGTTATGAAACAAAAATATGCATTGTATACTATAAATTCCAAAACATCAATTGAAATGTTTTAGTATAGAAGATCTAATACTTTGCCACTTACAAAGTCAAAATACCCCTTTCAGATGCAGGTTAGAAACCTTTCGTTTACCCCACATATGTACATATAGTGATTTCATTTTTCAACCAGTTTTCTGACATTAAAGAGTAATGTACATAGGTTTAACTCACCGTTGGATCATACTGTATTTAACAAACACATTTTTCATCTGTGTATCAGGTAATACAGTCTTGCATGTCCTGGTCTTTCAACCCAACAAGCTCAGATCCTGCCAAATATATGACTTAATTATGTCATATGACATGGAAGAAGACAGTAGAATGTCATTGGATATCATCCGGAACAATAAAGGATTGACTCCTTTGAAACTTGCTGCAGCTGAGGGTAACTCAATGGTTGGTATGATTTTTGATTTGATTTTTTTGTTTAAATGATGACATTAAATCAGCCAGTCACCATTTTACTGATTGCACTTTATATGAAATTCTGTTTATATTCTTATTTGTGACAAAACTGAGATGCTGGTTAAAGATGTTGCTCAGAGTTTTATTTATTTCTAAAGAAAATATTCAGTACTAGCATTAGACAGGATGTACTGCTGTTTCAGTGTGCTTGGGCTTTTTCTTCCTCTCCTACTGTGTCTTCTGTTTGGAGTTTGCCTGTTATCCTAGCTTCTTTGTCATCCAATGACCTGAAATAAAATTGCAGAAGATTTTCTGGTTATCTTTATACCCACTGTTTCCAGTAGTGCATGATATTTTGTAAAAAGATACAGGTTTTAAGCTAATAGATGGAAAATAAATGGAAAACTAATGTAAACAGTGGAAAACCATACAAGCATTACATATTCTAAAATCCCACTGGGGCCCATGAACTGAACTAATATGGCACATTCATTGTAATGTAATGTTCATAAAATACAGCATTACTAAGTTGCAATGCTTAGAAAATATATTTTTTGCATTTACAGTATGTAGCCTGAAAACGTTACTTTTTTAAAATTTTTTTTTTAAAGAACTGGTCAAGGTTGGTACAATATACCTTAGTCTGTCTAGTGATTTATTTTAAGCATTTTGTTTCTTTAAAAGAAGTCAGAATAGAAGAAACTACTGGAAGAGCATAGTGTCAACCACAGTTTTAAAGTTAAATTTCATCTTTTAGATGTTTCAGCATATAGTGAACAAACGTCGCATATTCCACTGTTTTTTGGGACCACGGTCATCATATCTCTATGATCTTTCAGAAATTGACTCGTGGGTAGATGACCACTCAGTATTGGAACTTATTATCTGCAGTGAAAAAAGAGAGGTACGATGGTGGTTTATTTATTTATTTATTGTTTTAATTATGTGCGCAATTCAGTGTCATAGTACCTCACCTTTCCAACAAGTATAGAATAAAATATTATTGATTTAATAGTGTATAACTTCTTATTCTCAGCCTCAATACTGTTCAAAAATATTAGTTTTCAAGTATCATATGCCTCCCAAGCTATCGTGTAGCCATTTTAATGCTGGCACATTCAAGTCTTATTTAAGAGTCCTGCCAGATTTCACATATTGTTTACCAAATATGTGAAACATTTCACTATTGTTAAAAACCAAAAACTTACAGTTGTTGCATTTCAGTGATTTTAAAAAAGGCACAGCAAATGAACTAACAGTGGGGGAGTGAAACACATTTTGAGGGTTTCATTAATTACAATATCAAACAAAATTGTTACAAGTTTATTGCAAATCAGCATGAGTTACTTCTAAAAATTACTCCATTATTCATATACTGTATAAGCATTTAACTGTATGCCTTTTTGTTTTTATATTTAGTGTTTGTGCCTTTAACTATTTTGTTTTGTAATTGAAAGCAAAATGGAAAAAGATCCCTTTTCACTGCCTGCATTAAAATAAGTCAATTTTATCAGTGACTTAAATTTAAAACAAGGCTTAAGGAACATGATATTTCTATGGAATGGTACCCTTCCAGGGGATAGTTCATGCCTTACACCCTATGCTTGCTAGAATAGTCCTCAGCCACCCATGACCCTGCTCAGGATTAAGTGGGTTTAGAAAATGATATGGTATGTTCAATCCTTCTCCTTCTCTGAACATTGAATTGCAGGATGATGAGAAAAAACTGTAGCTAAGCATTTAAACAACACTTTCTTTCTTTAATGGTAAGGATAGTGTCAGCGGTCAGTATTGAGAGAAGCTGATTCTTGTGGTTTTGGAATCAAGTAGGGATGTGTAATTAAGAATGGTCCTGATCTAATTATGCAGATCCAGATCATCTGGATGACTTTGATTTATGCGGGGACGATTCCACTTCGGCGCAGAGACAATTCTTCATGTCGTCAGTTCGCACACTTCTCGATGGTCTGGGATTTTTCGGGTGATTTTCTATGTAATAAACTTAATAAGTTATAGCGTAATGAAAATTGCATAATTTGATCTGGACCACCCTATACAAGGTATGCATAGCCCATTTGGCAGAGACTCGGGGTGAACATGCTATAAGGATAATGCCTCTCAGTGAATTTCCCAGAAGATAGTGGATACTTTTGGGTTAGGAAAGTCTTTTCAGCCTTGTTCTCTGTGTTTTCTGTGTGAATCTCACTAGGACAAAGTGGTATAGAAAGCTAGATCAACTGAGATTTCACTTACAACATCTGGATGGTGATTTGCAATGTAATTGTCATACTTAACATTTTTGTCATGCTGAGTACTCCATGTTCAATTATAACCGTATCTCTGAAACATTGTTTACATTGAAAACAGTAAAAATAGGCTGTGACTCCTGTAAGGCTAATTTAAAAAGTTAAGTAATAAAGCTCAGGCATAGAAAGTCTGAAGGTGTTCTTTTCTGAAATCTGCCCTTTCCATTCACTAAGAGGCATATTTGAATTTTAAATAGATCAATGTTGTGCAATTTCAAGTAAAAGGCATTATGTTGCCAGGTCCCAAACCATGTCTCCAAGATGATTTTAAGGAGTTTAGTTAGTATTACAGGCAGTTGCAATATCCAAGTGACTGCCTTTATAAATAGCATTTGACACCTTGTGGTAAACCTAAATACATTTTCATAACTTAATAGATGAGTAACAAATAATAATAAGGTAATGCTATTTCTTTCAGCCCCATTTTGCATACATATTACATAGGCATCTCCCTTCTGTCTATCAAAAAAATAATAATAATAATGCAATAAATAGGTGTCACCAATGAGTACATAAATGGCTTACAACATAAAATGAAGGCAGAAGTCACCTTTCAATATCCAAACGCAAGACTGTATTTATGATAATATTATGAATTTTAAATGATGGGAAATTTAAACAGTGGTGAGATTATAAAATAGAATTATATTTTTATATATTTAAATGTAGCTTCATTTTAAATTTCCTTTATATGGTGCATTTCTTCATATTGTTTTACATTTTTTTTTATCCCACTTACTACAACTCAGGATCACAAGGAGAGTATGTGCCTGTTCTAGCAGAATTCAGCAGAAGGCAGGAATCAGGGGTCAGATCATCAGTCCATCAAAAGACATACTGTACTTTCTTATAAGCTGGCCACATGACAATGATGACAATGACAATGATGAGTCCGCTTTAAACTCACTTCTTTGAAACCTGAGCACAAACCAGTATACTTAGTGTTTTCTTTAAAAAAAAAAAAAAGAGAAAGAGAGATTAAATACATTTAATGAGTGGGCTAGGTTTCAATCCATTCTTTTGAAGAACTGAGGCAGCAGAGCTAACCAATGTGCCACCTTCCCGCTTCTCTTATGTTGTGCATCTTATAAATGAATGATAATAATGTGTTTTAAAAATATGCATTCATCTTGGTCTCATCAGACCAGAGAATCTTATTTCTCACCATCTCAGAGTCCTTCAGGTGTCTTTTAGCAAACTCCAAGATAGAACTTTTTGGCCTTAACACTAGAATTACCAGAGCCTACGAAAAAACTCGTAATTCCGTCCCACCTTAAACTGCTTCTTAAATCCCTTCACACCTCTCCATAGCGCCCTTTGTCTTCTAAATGTGCTGATAAAGAGAAGCCGGCTATTCCATCCCCCCACCAATTTAGAACGTGCACGAACTTCTCTCAGCTCATGCCTTGATTGAGTATCTGGGAGTGAAGTGGAGTTTTAGAGTGAAATAATAGATCGTTGTTTGGAACACACGCATTTCATGTCTGTTCCGTTTCTACAGTAATCTGTGTCAACACATTGTTAAAACAGAAACTTTTTTATATTCTAGTAGTAGATGACAAAATGTAGGCATAAACTATATAATGTATGAAGCCTGAAGTCCAAATAGCAAAGAAACATTTTCACAAGAATAACACAATTGCACTTTTATTCAAACATATAACTGCAGAAAGAAAACGCCGCCTTAACATGCGACATTGACACCACTTTACTATAACTGACTCTGTGGTTCAATAGATACAGCCCCCGCTTGGGAATCAAGAGGTCACGGGTTCGATCCTGCGCCCCTCCCTTTTCAGAAGTAAACTGTTCTTAGTCTTACTGTTTTAGAATAAAAACATACTTTTGATTTCAGTCTGTAACAGCCGGTGCAATTTATGATCTTTGTAAAGGTTAGCTTTTTTTTTTTTTTATTCACTTTTCACTCTCTCAGTCGCGTTCAGAATCAATCCATACAACCCCATCTGACACGGCTGTTTTCACTAAAGACGCGCTATAGCTCTGCAGTGTACCACGATGCATACTAACGCGCCCACCCCCCCGGTTCTGACACACAAACGCTGGCGAAGCTGCCTTCTTCGTATCTCACCGTCACTTGCTTTTCTTTTTATTCAGTTTTATTGAGTGTTCCTGCCAGTCCCGCATGTTGCTGTATGCTTTTCTTTTGCACCCCATGACATGCAGAAGAAAGAATGGTAAAGACCAGTAACCCGGCTATATGCAATCATCAGACACTCTCCATCTGCCCGTTGTTTTGTTATACTTTTCAATACTTTTATACTGCTCAAGCGGGCATGCTCAAAAATACGTGTAATGCCACGAAAGTGCGCAGACACTTCATTTACGCAAACAAAACAAGTGCACTTTTATTCAAAACTACCTGTATAACCGAAGAAAAAAGAAAGCAAGATACAGTAGGCGATTGATACGACATCTTGCATGGTGCAATGCTAAGAAGTGAAGATTTTCATTCCGTGCTATATAAAATCATCACATTCAAATATTAACAGTTCCACACACCCAAGGACCGTCCTTCCTACATTTACGACCGTGTACTTGTTGCCGTGTACACACCTCTCTGTGCTATGGTTTCTGTTACACTGAATGAGCACCTGACGAAAGTGGGTGTGTGGGAACTGTTAATATTTGAATGTGATGATTTTATATAGCACGGAATGAAAATCTTCACTTCTTAGCATTGCACCGCAAGATGTCGTATCAATCGCCTACTGTATCTTGCTTTCTTTTTTCTTCGGTTATACAGGTAGTTTTGAATAAAAGTGCACTTGTTTTGTTTGCGAAATGAAGTGTCTGCGTGCACTTTTCGTGGCATTACACGTGTATTTTTGAGCATGCCCGCTTGAGCAGTATAAAAGTATTGAAAAGTATAACAAAACAACGGGCAGATGGAGAGTGTCTGATGATTGCATATAGCCCAACTTACTGCTCTTTACTATTCTCTCCTCTGCGTGCCCTGGAGTACAATAGAAACAGAATACAGACGCGCTATAGCTCTGTGCTGTACCATGATGCATACTAACGCACCCCCCACCCGGTTCTGACACACAGACGCTGGCGAAGCTGTCTTCTTCAGTATCTCACCGTCACTTGATTTTCTTTTTATTCAGTTTTATTGAGTGTTCCTGCCAGTCCGATCTGACGCTGTTCGTTTTCAAATAATATTGCATTAGTGCGATTATATTTTCACATATATTGTCTTTCTTTCAGGTGTGTAATAGAAACCACAGCATAGAGAAGTGTGTAAACTGCTTCTTACAGGAAAAGGCGATGGAAAAAGTGCACTTGAATAAAAGTGCACTTTTGTTATACTTTTACACCAATATATGTTCCTGTGTTTGAACGACACGGGCAGATGGGGAGTGTCTGATGATTGCATATAGCGCCGAAGTTACTGGTCTTTACCATTCTTTCTTCTGCATGTCATGGGGTGCAAAAGAAAAAGCATACAGCAACATGCGGGACTGGCAGGAACACTCAATAAAACTGAATAAAAAGAAAAGCAAGTGACGGTGAGATACGAAGAAGGCAGCTTCGCCAGCGTTTGTGTGTCAGAACCGGGGTGGGCGTTAGTATGCATCGTGGTACACTGCAGAGCTATAGCGTCTTTAGTGAAAACAGCCGTGTCAGATGGGGTTGTATGGATTGATTCTGAACGCGACTGAGAGAGTGAAAAGTGAATAAAAAAAAAAAAAAAAGCTAACCTTTACAAAGATCATAAATTGCACCGGCTGTTACAGACTGAAATCAAAAGTATGTTTTTATTCTAAAACAGTAAGACTAAGAACAGTTTACTTCTGAAAAGGGAGGGGCAGGATCGAACCCGTGACCTCTTGATTCCCAAGCGGGGGCTGTATCTATTGAACCACAGAGTCAGTTATAGTAAAGTGGTGTCAATGTCGCATGTTAAGGCGGCGTTTTCTTTCTGCAGTTATATGTTTGAATAAAAGTGCAATTGTGTTATTCTTGTGAAAATGTTTCTTTGCTATTTGGACTTCAGGCTTCATACATTATATAGTTTATGCCTACATTTTGTCATCTACTACTAGAATATAAAAAAAGTTTCTGTTTTAACAATGTGTTGACACAGATTACTGTAGAAACGGAACAGACATGAAATGCGTGTGTTCCAAACAACGATCTATTATTTCACTCTAAAACTCCACTTCACTCCCAGATACTCAATCAAGGCATGAGCTGAGAGAAGTTCGTGCACGCTCTAAATTGGTGGGGGATGGAATAGCCGGCTTCTCTTTATCAGCACATTTAGAAGACAAAGGGCGCTGGCGGAGAGGTGTGAAGGGATTTAAGAAGCAGTTTAAGGTGGGACGGAATTACGAGTTTTTTCGTAGGCTCTGGTAATTCTAGTGTTAATTCTAAGCGGTATGTGTGAAGACAACCAGGCACTGCTCATCACTTGTTCAATACAGTCCCCACAGTGAAGCATGGCGGTGGCAGCATCATGCTGTGGGGGTGTTTTTCAGCTGCAGGGACAGGACGACTGGTTGCAATCAAGGGAAAGATGAATGCGGCCAAGTACAGGGATATCCTGGACAAAAACCTTCTCCAGAGTGCTAAGGACCTCAGACTGGGCCGAAGGTTTACCTTCCAACAAGACAATGACCCTAAGCACACAGCTAAAATGACGAAGGAGTGGCTTCACAACAACTCTGTGACTGTTCTTGAATAGCCCAGCCAGAGCTCTGACTTAAACCCAATTGAGCATCTCTGGAGAGACCTAAAAATGGCTGTCCACCAACGTTTACCATCCAACCTGACAGAACTGGAGAGGATCTGCAAGGAGGAATGGCAGAGGATCCCCAAATCCAGGTGTGAAAAACTTGTTGCATCTTTCCCAAGAAGACTCATGGCTGTATTAGCTCAAAAGGTGCTTCTACTAAATACTGAGCAAAGGGTCTGAATACTTAGGACCATGTGATATTTCAGTTTTTCTTTTTTAATAAATCTGCAACAATTTCAAAAATTCTTTTTTGTCTGTCAATATGGGGTGCTGTGTGTACATTAGTGAGGAAAAAAATTAATTTAAATTATTTTAGCAAATGGCTGCAATATAACAAAGAGTGAAAAAATGAAGGGGGTCTGAATACTTTCCGTACCCATTGTATGTATGTATGTATATGTATGTTCATCCCGGCCAATACCCCCACATCACTTGATGGAGCCCTTCCGGCAGCATGGATATTGGAGTTTTCCTTCAAAGCCCTGCGGGCCGTAAGGAGACGCTGCAGGGAAACTCAGAGACTTGTATTTGCCCTATAACCCAAAAGTATGTCCTGGCCACAGGGACAGAGGAAATGACGTACTTCTGGGATGAAAAAGAAGAGTTTTTTATCTGACCTGGAAGTGCTAGGAAATCACATGGACTAAGGGTTCAGAAGCACTTCCTGGTCAAGGACTATAAAAAGGTCTGTAGGATATCCCAGGGTTGAGCTGAGCTGGGTGGCAGCGTGGCAATGCGTCTGGGAGAGTGGAGGATTATTGATCATTGTGTATTGTGTTTATTTATATGAGTATTGTGGAGAGGAGGGTGCTTTGTGCACTGTATTGTTCAAATAAATTCATAATTTGGACTTTTATCTGGTGTCTGGCATCTAGTCCGAGGGTTCAAGGGGACAACAGCCCCCCAATCTGCCACAATATACATACAGTTAGGTCCATAAACATTTGGACAGAGACAACTTTTTTCTAATTTTGGCTTGTACATTACCAGAATGAATTTTAAATGAAACCACTCCAATGCAGTTGAAGTGCAGACTTTCAGCTTTAATTCAGTGGGGTGAACAAAACGATTGCATAAAAATGCAAGGCAACTAAAGCATTTTTTTAACACTTAGTAGTTGTAAAATTTAATGATTTATCCACATTATTGAGTTTTTGTATTTAGAATTCATGTTTCTTGATGAAAGAAGAAGTTTTCATATTTTTTAAGTTATTTTTATTTAAAATTGTTAGATGTTTCAGATGCCAAGCCTTGAAACCAGTGACTCTTTAAAGTAGTAGTCTGGGCATAATAAAATAAGGATATCTTTTCCTTTCTCTCTAAATAATCTTATGGAATTATTATATAAAAATGCACATAGAGGTGTATAAAACACCCTAAATCCTTGTCAAATTGCTGTAATGATATGGTGTAAAGATACTTATGCTTCTTGTTCTTCATGTTTCACAGGATTTTTATGAATATGCATTATATTTTATTGATATTTGATTTCTCTGCTTCCTTTTTAATAGGCTTATAAAATTTTGGAAATTACTCCAGTGAAGCAGCTCATCAAGCTAAAATGGATGAAATATGCAAGGCATTACTTTCGCTTTCTGATGCTTGTGTATATTTTGTACATCACCATCTTTACCCTATGCTGCATATTTCGACCACTTAGATTACGTCCAGACAACGCAACAGATCCCAGAGATGTCTTGCTATATGTTAAAAAAAGTGTGCAGGTAAAACTTACTACATCTTCTCTTAAAAATATCTTTCTCCTTTTTTGTTTCACATTTTACATCTATATATGCATCTATTAGTTTAAACCTACTTATCAATCTGCCTTTAAATCTTTCATGCCCTATATTTAAAATACTATCTTTTCTATTTATCTATAACTTTCTGTCTCAATGTGTATTTATGTAGTACATTTTAATTAATTTCTACCTCTTTTTGAATCTAATTTTAAATATATAGCTTTATACTTATTTTATGTAGCTTTACGTTTATATTCCTTTTAGTTATATATATATATATTTTTTTTAATTTTTATTTATTAATTTTATTACAATCAATACATAGCAATCAAGTTTTTACAAAAAAAAATAATTATGTTAAGAACAGATCGATCCCACCCCTGAGAGAGAGAGCAAGCCAAAGCGGTGTAAAATTTAAGGCTTGTAAAAATACCTAAATTAATAAATTCTCTGTGCTTTATAAACTTATTTTAAAATATTACTGATTAGATCCTGCCATGTTTTGAAAAAAGTCTGTACAGATCCTCTAACTGAGTATTTGATTTTTTCCAATTTTAAATAGTATAACACATCAGTTTCCCACTGACTTAAAAGAGGAGAGTTTGGGTTCTTCCAGTTTATCAGAATAAGTCTGCGTGCCAACAGTGTAGTGAATGCAATCACAATTTGTTTGTCCTTCTCCACTTTAAACCCATCCGAGTCCAAGGCTGTCTGAGAGGTAATTAAAAATTTTTGTCCAGAATAATGTTAATTTGGTGCAGGCCCAGAACATGTGACCCAGTGAGGCTGGGGCTTGGTTGCAACGTTCGCAGGTTGGATCATGCCCTGGAAACATTTTGGAGAGTTTTAGTCGAGACAGATGTGCTCGATATATAATTTTGAGTTGTATAATTGTATGCTTTGCGCATATGGAGCTCGAATGAATTCTCTGCATTGCTACTTTCCACTACTTTTCTGATATATTAATTGAGAGGTCATTTTCCCAGTGTCCTCTTGGATCTTTGAAAGGAAGGGATTGTAAAATGATTTTAACCTATCCTTTTAGTTATATTAAAACCATTTTGTGTCTATTTAGAAACATTCCAGGCTCACGCTTTGTTTTATGCAGCACATTTTCTTATACTTGTACTCTTTAAAAAATATAGGGATACATTAACAATGATCAGTATTTGTATGCAGCATCTGCGGTGGGTTGGCACCCTGCCCAGGATTGGTTCCTGCCTTGTGCCCTGTGTTGGCTGGGATTGGCTCCAGCAGACCCCCGTGACCCTGTATTCGGATTCAGCGGGTTAGAAAATGGATGGATGTATGCAGCATTTTAATGTGCAGTATCATCTTTCAAAATTTTTATTGTTATGACTTCTTTTTTTCATATACCTATACACATCAATCAACATTATATAGGTGGTTGATGTGTAGAAAGAAGTAATGCAGAGTCAAAGTCATAAACAAAGATTAGTGTCATCGGTTAAAAAAGCATACTGTATTGTCTTCATGTCAGCTAATTCAGTTACTTTTTGCTTTTCTTTCTTTAAGAAACAGCAGGCTTAACTTGTACTGCATGACCAGTTCTTGATATGTTAAATGCTTCTTCATTACATTCTATGTGAATGTGATGTCTTAAATCTATAATTTACAGGTTACTTCTCATTAGGATCTGGCTTAATCTTTGTATTTGCTTAATGAACTTCTTCCACAATTAAGACTCTTCATTCCCTGATCTTGTTAGTTTTTAACTGTCTTCACTATCTTTTGTTGGCTTTCCTAACTTAATTGGCTTCCAAAAGCTCCACTCTTTATTCTCTTTTTATCTATCTGCCTGTGCACCTGCTCATTCAACCCTAACTTGATCTCGTTTTTATTGAAGACCCAATCTTTCCTTCCCCCTAAATTGTTATTCCTCTGCATGATTCAGACAGTATTTTAATTCCTTCTGTCTTTCATTCAGTTCCTTTCCAGTCTTTCATTACAGAATTCCAACATCTTCCTTTTCAACATCCTATTACTTTTACTGCTTCTTTTCTTTTCTCTTTCCATTTTCACTTTATTTTTTCTTATCTCTTTGGCTCTGAGACCAGTATTTTATCCTCATTTGTCATTCTCCTAGGTTAACATACTCTCAGACACTTCAGCTTCACCATGGATGACTTATGCAGAAGAAATCAATATATTACTTAAAGAAAGAAATGTATCCATTACTAGGACAATTTGATAAAACCTCTTTGAGTCAGTAACCAGGCAGGAGCAAACCTGTTAATTGTGTATTTAATTATCTCTTCAGCAAATGCAGAAGAGGGAGCATTCATCACAGTAGTCTATTACAGAATGATCAAAAAAGTAAGGGCAGAGGTCCCATTTATAAACAACTGAATTTACATAGCAGTGCTAATTAATGCATACATCACTCTGATTGGTTCTTTAGCTTAAACCCAAATAACTTATCCAAATAAAAGTCTATTCTGTTACACTCTTGTTTTTATTACATCTTTTAGGTTCAGTTATTACCCTGGAAATATCTTTGAATGTGACAGTTGTCCAGTCTTGTTGTTTACAGGACATCTGCTGATCTCTTAATCATCTCCTAGTATATTTTGTGTATTACATTAACAATTCTCCTACTACATTCTTGCCTTTTATTCATTTAATCATATCAGTAGTTCTCTTCATGACATTTCTAAAGCAAATGCTTATACGTTTGACTATGCACTGCAGACCAAAATATTTAAAATAATCTGAAGGTAAAAATAGTTATTCTACTTACCTTACACTCAACACATTTCTTCACTGTCTTTGCGCGTTCCTCCTTTGTGTAAGCAATCCTTTAAATGTGATCCCTCCTCATTAACTGGTCCTTTTGACTTCTTGATCAGTTGTCTCTTTTTTGTAGGCTGCATTGTTGTAACTTCATATTGGGAAAGATACCTTCAACAGCTCATATTTACAACTGAGTGTGAAGGTTGCTGCCCACCTAATATATTCTAGTGCTTTTTACACTCTGACCTGATCTCTGCTTCACCATGTCCTCTAGCATCCATTCGCTGCTATGATGCAAGTGAAATGTTGAAAACCAACCTGTTTCACATGCAAATTTGTAATTTCTTAATGATTCTAATAACTATCTGTAGTTTTGATGTCTAAGTACCCTTTCAAACCCTATCTACCTTTGTTATGCTGTGCAACTGTTAATACGCTATTTTTCTAACTTCAGTTGCTAATGTGTCAAATAGCTATTGTGTGCAAACAACAGATGACAACATGCAGCAGGTCTTCAAAGCATATACGGTGTAGTGGAAAGGAATTTCCTAGAAGCAATAGCAACAAAAGAAAAACTGGGACAGTGGGGGAATCTAATATTGTAATAGTCATCAAATTCTTTTACATGAAGCCTTTAAACCATGAGGATAAATTTATGTTA
The DNA here is from genome assembly GCF_016835505.1 of Polypterus senegalus. Taxonomy (NCBI): domain Eukaryota; kingdom Metazoa; phylum Chordata; class Cladistia; order Polypteriformes; family Polypteridae; genus Polypterus; species Polypterus senegalus. Next base: position 124,832,866 of record NC_053162.1, read on the forward strand.
GGTAGAATGCCCAGTGAGGTCTGGGCAGTCTCATGGCCTTAGAACCACTGCAGATTTTGTTTTTTTTTTAGTTTTTTTGTTTTCTTTTTCTATCCTCTAGGCCATCGATACTTTATTCTTTGTTACTTAGTATTGCCTAGTCTTATTTTTGTTTTTTTTATAAACTTTTCTTTCTTTATCTTGTAAAGCACTTTGAGCTGCACTATTTGTGTGAAAATGTGCTGTTGTTGTAGTACCCCTGGATGTTACAGTTCAGGTAATCCAGAGCAAGCTATATGTAGTAGATCCTTTAACTGTCAACAGAGCTTTAGGTGCTAAATATAGCAAACAGATAATGTTTTTAGGTATATTCACATAAAATATGAAAAATAGCTGCTGTCATGGTCATGTCTGTCTGTCTTTCTGCTTGAAGCGGCTTGGCTTCCATTCGACTAGTTTTGTCAAAATCTGATAGATAGATAGATAGATAGATAGATCCATTATTAATCCCATGGGAAAGTTCACATACTCCAGCAGCAGCATACTGATAAAGAACAATATTAAATTAAAGAGTGATAAAAATGCTGGTATAACAGACAATAACTTTGTATAATGTTAACATTTACCCCTATCCACCACCCAGGGGTTGGAATTGAAGAATCGCATAGTGTGGGGGAGGAATGATCTCCTCAGTCTGTCAGTGGAGCAGAACAGTGACAGCAGTCTTTCGCTGAAGCTGCTCCTCTGTCTGGAGATGATACTGTTTAGTGGATGCAGTAGATTCTCCATGATTGACAGGAGCCTGCTCAGCACCCATCACTCTGCCACAGATGTCAAACTGTCCAGCTTTGTGCCTACAATAGAGCCTGCCTTCCTCACCAGTTTGTCCAGGCGTGAGGCCTCTGTCCAAGTGGGAGAGGGATCGGTGTAGCATATAGATGATAGCATCCTCCGCTCCCACCTTCTCCTGATATGCGAACTGCAGAGGGTCGAGGGCGTGGCAGACCTGTGGCCTCAGGTGGTGAAGCAGCAGCCGCTTCATGGTGTTCATCACATGTGACGCCAGAGTGACAGGCCAGAAGTCATTCAGCTCACTAGCACGTGATACCTTTGGGACTGGGGTGATGCAAGATGTTTTCCAAAGCTTCAGGACTCTTCACTGTTCCAGGCTCAGGTTGAAGATGCGCTGTAGAGGACTCCCCAGCTCCAATGCACAGGCCTTCAGCAGTCGGGGCGATACTCCATCTGGACCCACTGCTTTGCTAGCATGAAGTCTCCTCAGCTCTCTGCTTACCTGGGCTGCTGTAATTGTGGGTGGGGGGAAACGCTCTCCTATGCTGGTATCAGCAGAAGGATGGGTGAAGGGTACAGTACTCCGAGGTGAGAGTGGGTTAGGGTGGTCAAACCTGTTAAAGAAGTTGTTCATCTGATTTTCTCTCTCCATATCTCTCACGATGGTAGCACCCTGCTTCGAGCTGCAGCCAGTGATGATCTACATCCCATACCACACTTCCTTTATTCTGTTATTCTGCAAATTCTGCTTCAGCTTACTCCTGTACTGCTCCTTCGTCGCCCTCAGCTGGACTCGGAATTCCTTCTGCACATGCTTGAGCTCATGCTGATCACCGCCTTTAAAAGCCCTTTTCTTCTGGTTCAAAAGGCCCTTGATGTCACTTGTAATCCATGGCTTGTTGTTAGCATAGCAGCGTAGTGTTCTTACTGGAACTACAATGTCCATACAGAAGTTGATGTAGTCAGTAGTGCAGTCAATAACATTCTCAATGTTCTCACTATAAGATCCCTGCAGGATATCCCAGTCCGTAGTTCTTTAAAAGTCTCTCAGAGCCTGCTCTGCCTCAGGGGACCACTTCCTGAATGAGCGTGTGGTTGTAGGTAGCTCCCTCACTCTTGGTTTTGTAGTGAGGCTAAAGCAGAACCAGCAGATCTGCCTTCCCAAGCGCAGGCAGCAGGGTGGCACTGTATGCGTCTTTAATGTTTGCATACAGTAGGTCAATAGTCCTATTTCCCCAGGTGTTACAATCCATATACTGGGAGAAGGCAGGTAATGTTTTGTCCAGCATCACATGGTTAAAGTCTCCAGCAATTAGCACAAGCGCCTCGGGGTGCTGCATTTGTAGTTTAGCAACAGCAGAATGGATGATGTCGCCCACTATCTCCACGTCCGCCCGAGGAGGGATGTAAACAATAACAACAATGACGTGTCCAAACTCTCTAGGCAAGTAGTAGGGACGAAGACTTACAGCCAACAGTTTGATGTCCTTGCAGCAAGTGGAGATTTTAACTTTTACATGTCCAGAGTTACACCACCTTGTATTTACATAGAGAGTGAGTCCTTTCCTCCTTTCCGCTTTCCGCAGGTACTTGTGTGTCCGTCTGCTCTAACTGTGCTAAACCCGGGGTGCTCCACATTAGCATCAGGGATATTAGTCCTGACATTTTTCACCAGCGCAGCCAGTTTGTCAATCTTATTTGGTAGTGAGTTCACATTTCCCAGGATCACAGAACGCACCGAAGGCTTGTAGCACCACTTTCCCACTAGTATACTAATTCTTCAAGGAATTTTGTTAGAAAAGTTACATTTTATTGAGATTTATTCTTCTTCAATTTAAATGCTCAGTTGTGGTTAAGTGCATTTTATTTTTATTAATAAGAGTGTTTTCCGGAGGTGGATTATTTAATAAAATTTTACTAAGAATACATGTATTTGCTACATTATGAGCAACTGACTGGATAACTTAATGTGAGTAACATGAGGTTTTTTCATAGACGTTTTGTTATTGTTTACTACTGATTGGCATTGGTCACTACAGACCTCTATCCCATCAGAAACGTTGTTATTGCCATCCTGCATGAATAATGTTAAAACTTTAACTCTACTGATACTACAAACTGTGCCGGTTAAATACCATCTAAAAATATATAACTTTTGGGTGGAGCATTCCTCTAAAACAGTATAATATTTTGTGGAACCCACAGTTACTGATTGATTTATTGTTACAATTTCCCTTGCTACATTTATATTTTGTGTATTTTTCTTTTTTACTTTTCTGATAGCCATTCCTTATAACAAAACAGATCCTCAAAATAAGTTATTAAAGTACCCAAATACAAGTTAATAAAGCATTAGTCACGCACAAGTTAGGCAGTACTCCTTCAGCACTGGTTTTTAACTGCAATGTTTTTTGAGTTTGGGTTTTTAACTCATTGACAGTAACATATAAATCAAATGCTGTTTTTTTTTTCTTCACTTATATTGTTGAATAAAAGCACATATGTTTAATTGATATTTAGACTAAAGTCTTCACGCATTATACACTTCACATCATTATTAGTATAACATGGAAAACGTTTCTGCCTTAGGTATGTGTTCAGCAGTTCCTGTCATCTTACACTTACACAGATCATTGTAGACATGGAACACACATGAAATTTATGTATTCCAAATAAAGATATATTTTTTACCCAATACAACTTCAGGCACCTCACTGCCAGATAAAGAGACATGAGCTCTGATAATTTTGCGACGGACTCGGCTCCGTCGGTCTTTGTCTGGGGGTTTAGGGGATGGGATAGCAGGCTGCTAGCTGCTTGTGCTGATTGACACATTTACGAAACAAAAGACGCTGACGAAGAGATGCGAAAGAATTTAAGGTGGCCTGGGATTACGAGTTTTTTCATAGGCTTCAGGGATTCTAGCGTTAAGTAAGTCCCTAAACGTACCTGAATGCTGCACCATGCATTCCTTTTGTAATTTGTTTGTTTCATTTAGTTTAGAGCCAACATAAATGCAAGGGCTTCCCAGCTTGTGCAAGAGGCTGATCATAAAATTCTTTTACTTTTCCTTACAAGGAAACAAGCAGTAAGTAGAAGAAGTTATGTTGTAATCCTCCTTTTCGTGCTTGATGTTTCACCTCCTTTTTATAAAAGGTGGTATTGTTTTGATTTTCCATCCCATTGAACAAAATACAGATTTCAAAGGACAAATCCATTTTGAGGTATTTGTAAAAATCCAGTTAGTTTAAAGAGTATTGAAAAAGAATTGCAATTATGATGTATATCCTGGGTTTCTGTCTTTTCAAAAATTGGTTTCCTTGATTGGCTCAAAATATATCCAGGTTCTTTAAAATCTTTCAGACACATGCCTTATTTACATTTTTACTTTTAAATATGCTTAGGGAAAACAAGCATATTATAAAGTCAACAAAATAACTTTGTATGAAATTAATATGAAGTATAAGGATGATATGTGGATAGGTCAGGTCAGGGTGGGGAGCATGCAGTGGTACAGTGCATTGCCGCATCCACCACACAACGAAACAGTTCAGGATCTGTTGGCAACCCCACAGGCAGACATGCAGTCCAGTCCCACCCTCCGGAAATGACCATCTATCTGCCACAGCCAGGTGTTATTGTGGACATACCCTTGGCCTGGTCCAGCCACAATGAGGATCCTGCAAGCTGGATCACCTTCTGGGCCTATAGAAGACATGTAGGTGGCAAAAGGGGAATGTTTACAGAGAAAGAATGGAAGACAAGCAGTTAGAGACAACACACAAAAAAGAAGAAATTAGGGACATTTTTCAAAATGTCTGAAGAAATGCGCAAAATGAGACAAGCAGAATCGATGTCCAAATGCATAGCATAAAGTATGTAGCAATAAGAAAAGGCAATGTACAAAGTTTCGTTTAATATGCTGTTTATTTAGGTTTTTTGAGAATACAGAGATGTTATTAAGAATGGCTATCAAAAAGATGGAGCTTGGAGGATGCAAGTCACGCTACCAGACTGAAGACAGAGATAGAGGTCTATCAGACCCATACAAGGATGTCACTGGCTTCATTATACACAAAAATGTTAAAAGGCTGGACATAGAGTGGAGAGGATATAGGGACATTTGTCTTAAATGCTAATGGAAGTTGACTGTTAAAAACAAAGGATTTAGGAAAAAGAAAAAAATTCCACATTGATATTGAAATGTTACAGGTCTACAGTTTTCATAAATTTCATCAAGTGTCATAAGTTTCATTCCAGGGTGGAAAACTGCCTCCAATATAAAGACAAATGTTGTGGAGGATGGGATTGTGTTTGTGCCAGACTGAATAAACAACCAAGATGTTACCCCCCTTTACCAGATTTGGAGAGTATAAGAAATGAACGGATATGACTTTAATATCAAGGAAATAATTCAGTGAATTGAGAAGGATCTTAGAGAAACAATGTCACTATAGCAGGGGGATATGCCTCACCATTTAGAGGAATAAATCCTTATTAGGACTCCCCTCCTTGGACAATTGATGAAGCAAAAGGATCAAAGTCCCCAACCCAGTTGTGCCAGATGTAAGTTCAGGACTTGCACCCAAAACCTTACCAAGCCCAAGAGGATAGGTGAAATGCCCCTGCTATAATGTGGTAAATTGTTGCACAAAACAAACATGTAATCTAAAACTTGTGCTATTAAGAAAATTATCCAGTATCGATTTAACTGATAAAAAGAAAAAAATATTCACTTAAAGCAAAACTACTCATAAACATTAAGTTACACAATAAATCAAACAACTGAGTTAGAGAATTCTGTATCCACAATACATTATTTAAATCCTTTAGTACCTCCAGTTTAACATTTAATTTGCCCAGAAAGTCACCGGTCAGTCCAAAACAAAAAGTTTTTATTAGTTTTACATTAGTTTAATCACCTTTCAATGAAACAGAAGCTTTCTAGAAACTCCGTCCTCATCACACAGCATTCACTTATGGAAAAAATGCAGTAAGATTACACTATAGGTGATGTCAACAGTTGAAAGAAAATGGGTTCTCTTCCAAGCTCATACCAAATATGTTCAGCTTTTTCAGGAAATCTAACTTCTTAATTTTAGAGTTTTACAAGACAGTTTGAAATTAGCCTTCACCCAAAGCAAAAGCACCAGCTAAGGTCTAATATTGCTCTCTGCAAACATTTCTTGTTTTATATGAGTAATATAGAATGTCACAACACCGACAAAATCCAAAACCTTCAGTCACGTCAACATACCCTTATACCTCTTCCATCTCTCACACTTCACGTATAGCCTGCAAACAATTTACAAGACTTGTTCTTAAAGGATACATTCTGTGTTTTTCAAGCAAAATTATATTTTTTCACAAACATGGTATATATGCATTTGCCACACACAATTGTGTTCCAACATTAATCATTTTCTGTAAAATAAAAAAATTATTTTACCCTCACTTGAACTTTACGACTAATGGGGCAAGCTTACAATTATTTTCTCTGAATTAAGATCCTTAATGATATGATTCAAGGACCCAAATACAGCATTTCTGCATGATTGTTCACTCCTATTTATCAGGTGGGGTGGTCTGACCATCAAAACAACACCTTCCTCAGTCCAGTTGAGCCTTTGCCATTGGCTTAATTAAATCTATGCCATTGAAGGTTTTAAACCTACAGAACTAAACTTTCTATTTTCCTTATAGTTTCAGGTCTTTCCCTTCAGTACTAGGTCACCAGACCATTTAAAAATTTTTAAAGTCTCACACTTTTCTATTTAGAATTGAATGCAATCTTAAAGCCAAGGAATCACCTGGCCTCTTGCTATACCTCCATGGTGTCTCACAACTCCCATTAGACAACATAATCCCTTTATTTATAAGGAGCAACTCCACTACTGCCACCACATGGCCTCATGTCTCCTCTCTCTGTACATAGTCTGTTTTGAGATCCTAGGGAAACGTGGTATACCTTCACCTAGGTCATGTCTTTCTTTCTATCTCTCTTTCTCAAATGTAGTAGTAGCCATCTTAGTGCTATTTTCATCTATATTTATCTTCTGCATGTGTACACACATTCACTTAGTATAATACATCAAACTTTATTCATAAATTATTTTTTGTCTTTTCTCTGTGGTCATCTTTTTTTTTCCTTCTATTTATAAACAGTACATAACTAGATGGTTTTAAGTTTGACATTCTATGTTAGTCTTGAAAGATCTATGCTCTCGTCTGACATAAAAAACATTTCCATAGTACATTATTTTACAAAGTAGTAGCTCAAACTGCTTTGCAATAATATTAGATACATCACAGAGAGTTACAAAAAAATTAAAACCTAAAGTGCTATTGTTTATAAAAACTGCTTTTAAGACTAAGGATGGGACCATAAGTATTCAGTTTAATAAACAAATACTATACTATGGTCGGGTAACCAGAGAGAACAGGAAGACAAAAATTCTTGCAGATAAGGACATTGGAAAAAATGAATCTCTAAGGATTCCGATGTCAAAAGACCAATCAGTCTTCTCTGGGTATTCTAACAAAATAAATATGTCAGTGATAATTAGTTTCAGCAATAGGAGAATAGCCTTATGTAGATTTGTTCATTTTTCATTTATTCTTACCTGCATCACTGGTCTCTGCAATCTGCTTTAATCAGAGTGGCACCGCCAAATATTGGAGAACAGCCTCATCATGGTCCAGTTAAAGTAATGAGAAAATATCAAAATTAAATTAGAGTTAACATAAAGCTATAAATATGTAGAGCCTTACTTTAATATAACCAGTGTTACTTTTTTTTTGTTCTTTATTTCCATCCATCCATTATCCAACCCACTATATCCTAACTACAGGGTCACGGGGGTCTGCTGGAGCCAATCCTAGCCAACACAGGGTGCAAGGCAGGAAACAAACCCTCGGCAGGGTGCCAGCCCACCGCCGTGTTCTTTATTTCACCTTATACAATTTCTTGTATTAGGAATTTGTTAGTTTTCTCTTACCCCTTGGGGTCAGAGCGCAGGGTCAGCCATTATACAGCACCCCTGGTTAAGGGTCTTGCTCAAGGGCCCAGCAGAGTAGGAGCTCCTTTGACAGTGATGGGGATTCGAACCGGCAACCTTCTGAATAACAGCGCAGATCCTTAGCCTCAGAGCCACCACTCTGCCGTGTCATCAGTAATGACAAATTATCCTCATACTTCTGAGAAAGCTTATCAAATATTTGGTATTTCTTAGTAGTTACTTTTTCAATGAAAAATGAAAATGGGATTGCCTGGCAACATATGCAAGGGTCTTTTTCTGTGTTTAATTCTTTACATCCGGCACAGCTGAATCTCCCATGCTAATGCTGCATTTGTTGTGCTTTCTCTTACTGGCAAAGGATTTTTAAGGTGTGCACAATCAGTTTGTTATATAATTTAATTTAACACCAGGTCATTTACAGATTCTATACAGAGTCACTGTTTCCATGTAGCTTTGAACTTTCATCTAATGTACTTAATTGTGTTGTGCTCCTATGTTGTATATTTTTATTTATCTTTTTACTAAGTATCACTTTTTCTCCATCAGTGCTTCCTACTCTTTTGTAAAAATATAAATTTTCTTGCCTAAATACCTAAAAACTCAAACATATTTACAATGATCATAGAAATGAAGACTACTGCCACACTCTGATTTATGTTGTTGGAAAACAGAAAATCCTTCAATCCACTCATCCTTCTTTCTGAGTTGCCAAAGGCTTAAAACAGATGATACCCTACTTACGACTTTCAAGTCAAGTGATGCTGATTTTTACAGTTGAAGTTATGACTCTGCTAAATAAAAAGTCTCACCCTTTTTATTTATCATCAGGAAAGTTATGTCACCTACAATGATCATCTTAGACTGATTGGTGAAATGATTAGTGTAATTGGTGCTGTGGTCGTCCTTCTAGTTGAGGTAGGTGTCCATGTATTGAAGCAATTTGCTGTTATGTTTAATTTTTTTTTTTTACTTCACCCAGCCTTCATTTAAAATGTACCTAAACCAGTGTTTACTTCAGCCATGAGAAAAATAAGAAAAGCATTTGGAGTGAAATTAAACTTTACCAACTCTGTCTCATTTCATTTTCAAGATCCCAGATATACTAAGAGTTGGAGCTACAAAATATTTTGGTCATACCGTTTTGGGTGGCCCTTTTCACGTCATCATGTGAGTATATTTATTTTATCTTTTACCACTCATTATAATGGACTGCCTGAACTGTATCAGTGAGTGTTGGAACCAGACATGCAGATTACCATTTTAAAGAGTACCAAGGAAAAAAATTCTTCACCTAATCCAGAAAAGTATTTATGAGTGTGTGAAACCTCATAACCAAAGTATTACTGATATTCCACAAGAAATTCAATTTATGAATTCATCCATCCATCCATTTTCTGAACCCAGTCTTTCTAGCAATGTCAAAGAAAGACATATCCTTTATTTGGGATAACAAGGGATTATAAAACCAGAGCAGGCTGCCACCCTATTGTGGGAGAAACCTAAAATATCACACTCAACATCACACCAAAAGTCAAAGTCAAAAATTGAAATCATAGGCTGATCCAACTTGAGTGAATTTCATCATAGCAACTTGTAATGTGACCCGGTAATTTGTATGTCCCCAACATGCCTGCACTCCTGACAGTAGGTCCACCTAGAGGATGTCGGGCCCTCATGCCACCCTCATGGAGTCTGTTTCTGACAGTTTGTTCAAAAACATGCACACCAGTAGCCATCTGGAGGTAATTTGTACAGCTCTGGCAGTGGTTCTCCTGTTCCTAATTGTACAAAAGAGCAGATACTGGGACTACTGCTGGACTGATGTTCTTCTGTGGCCCTGTCTAGCTGTTTTTGTGTAATGGGCCATCTCCTGGTATCTTCTCCAAGCTCATTCGATTGTGCTGGGAGACACCGCAGATTTTCTGGCAGTGGCATGTATGGATTTGCCATTCTAAAGGGGCTGGACTACCTGTGTAACCTGAATTGGTTGACAAGGACACTAGCAAAATGCAAAACTAGAGAAGAATTAGTGAGGAAGAATAAGGAGAGAGTAATTGTATGTGGTCACCACCTGCAAAACCATTTGCTTTTTGGAGGTTGTCTTGCTATTGCCTCTTCAGTACATCAATTGTCAGTTTAATTTGCACCAAAGCAGGTGAAGTTGATTCACAATCGCTTATGGTTCATAACTGTACAGATTGATATCCCTGAAACTTGGCGTTAGGCTGTGATGGTTAAGTGCTTTGTTAATTGAGCAGTGTGCATACTGGAGGGCAAAGCAACATGTGTGATTTTAAAGGGCAGTGTGGCTTAGTCGCTATGATAGACTGAAAACCTGAAGGTCAATATAAATATAAGACTATGAGAACATAAGAAATCTGACAAATGAGAGGTGACCATTCAGTCCATCATGCTTATTTGTTTAGCTAATATCTACATTGTCCCAATATCTCATCCAGATACTTCTTAAAGGTTGTCACTTAATATTTTAATTAAAATATTAATTATATCGACACATTGCTTAGATAATGAAAGTGTAATTTTGAATGGGTCACTTAAAGTGCTTGTGCTTTAAAAGTGAAAATATGTAAACAACTGTAATTTATGAATTGAAATGAAATTTGCATGAGAGCATCCAGAATATTTGAAAAGACTGAAAAGTAATTGAAAAGACTTTGCATAGGGAAGAGGCATTTATTGTTCAATTAATCATTTAACAGATCGTCGCAATGAAGACAGACCCATTTTTATTATACATGTAACTTACACTATTAATTTACAAATTACTATGCTGTATTCCTATATATGTTATATTTGCTTGACATATCAGGCTAAGCATTTATTTTTACTTAAAATATGATGTTGGTTGTTCAGTTTAAATATATAATAGTGGATGTAGTTCAGCCCTTTTTATTGAGACCTGTAAGAACATCCTTTATTATTTTACATTTTTAGTATCTGTTTGATTAGTATTAGTGCCGAAATCGTTTATTTTTGGGAAAGTAAAATATTACTAATATTTTGCAAATATTCACTAATATAATGTGAAACTAAATGGTCCAATACTGAGACTGTATGTTTCAAAAGAGAATGTTCTATACCATCTAATGTAATAAAATAAATCTTTTAAAGTTTCCAGATTTGAATAAAGTACATCCATTAACTGTATGATACACATAGTATAATATGATCAGAACTAGGCTTTTATATAGTATTTTGATGATTTCTTACATTACGGAATTAATATTTGAATATTTATAATACATGATAACCCATTAAACCTGCAGAGCAAATTAATATATTTGCTTTCAGGAGTTAATTATGTGAAATATTTGTATTTTATAGAGTACTTTCTTCTGATCATCTAATATTTATTTATTCACAATAAACAAGTTGTTCATCTGCAAAAACCCTTTGTCATACTAAGTGTTGGCTGAATAGCATGAAACTCATATAATATGAACATAGCATTTTCAAAATTGTATAATTCAATTCGGAGTCACATTGGGGCAGATCTCTGCAGCACTGAGCACAACACAGGAAACAGTCCTGTCCATTTCAAATCCTAATATCTAACACTTTCACAGATCATAGTAAAATGTTATAACAGAATTATTGTTTTATGAAGTTTTATCTCATTCAACATCTCTATTTTCTCCAGCATAACATATTCCTGCCTATTACTGATCTTATTCATGCTTCGGATAACAAACTCACAAGGAGAAATGGAAATTATGGCATTTGCACTGGTGCTTGGCTGGTGTAATGTACTTTTTTTTGCTCGTGGATTTGAAATGTTAGGTCCATATGTTGTCATGGTCCATAAGGTAAGTTTTTTTTTGTTTCCCTCCTTCATATTATTTTATTTAGTCTTGGCTCAGCATCACAAGCAACTTGGGCCAGTCCTGACATTACAGTGTACAAGCTGGGGGCCAGTTATGGTGGTTATCACTCCACATCCACTATAGGCCTTACTTATACAAACATACAGCAGACCAGTTCAGAATACCCACAGTGTGTCTATATAGGTATGGAAAGGAATCAAATTTGGGTATCAGGATTTGTGAGACAGCAACAATGGGGTCACTGTTTTATTCAGATTGAATGTTTACACACAATATGTCTTTAGTTGTAATATGTATTTTAGCTATAGTACATGCAGTACAGTATAAAGGGGAATATACAGTCAGCATCTTGGTTTTTTCCTTTGTACCCTTATGTATTGCATTGAATTGTAGAACGATGTACATATACACCATCTGCAGCAAGATGTTCTTTCAGGTCTTTGGAGGTGATTTGTGAGTTGTTTGTAACCATTCTCAAAATCCTGTGCATATGCCGCTCCTGTATTTTTCTTGGCCTGCCAGACCTGGGTTTACCAGCAACTGTGTCTGTGGCCTTCCATTTCCTCACTACATTCCTTACAGTTGAAACTGACAATTTAAACCTCTGAGATAGCTTCTTGTAGCCTTCCCCTAAACCATGATAGTGAACAGTCTTTGTTTTCAGATCTTTCGAGAGTTGCTTTGAGGATCCCATGCTGTCACTCTTCAGAGGACAGTCAAAGGGAAGCACAACTTGCAACTGACCACCTTAAATACCTTTTCTGATGATTGGACACACCTGTCTATGAAGTTCAAGGCTTAACGAGTTAATACAACCAATTTGGTGTTGCAGGTAATCAGTACTGCGCAGTTACATGCATTCAAATCAGCAAAATTACAAGGGTACCCAAATTTTTGCACAGCCAGTTTTTCACATTTGATTTAATTTCATACAACTAAATACTACTGTACTTCACTAAAAAAATCTTTGTTCGGAAAACACCAGAGTACTCAGATGTTCCTAGGAAATGAAAGACATACCACTGTTATCTTTTTTGTCATATTAATGCCAATCTGCAGTAACAATGTCATATTGTGAATAGTACCATAATACTATATAATAAAACTGAAGATATTCCTTTTTCATTTAATTCTTTCTGGTTTTCTCTGGCAGATTATGATTAGTGATATGTTAAGATTTATTTGGCTGATGAGTTTTACTCTTATTGGCTTCAGTACAGGTTAGTAACAAAAATAATTTCTCCTTCTTTATTTTAATTTGTTAGTAAATTTAGTTATATTGTTCATATACAAATTAATATTTCTTTATTTTTTCTAGCCCTGTGGATGCCTTACATGACTCAAGATCCTGCTGCAGATGACCATTTCAGTGACTTCTCCACAACATTCTTTTTGCAATTTGAATTGTCCTTGGGACTGTTGAATTTACCATTAAATTTCACTGTGTGGACTCCAAACATAGTGAAGGTTCTCCATACAGCCTTAACGGTCTTTGCCTTCCTAGTTATCATGTTTCTGCTAGTTGCCATGTTAGGAGACACACAGACAAGGGTGGCAGAGGAAAGAAATGAGATTTGGAGAGCCCAGGTGAGTTATCCAGTTATTAATTACTTAAAACATCGGTTATATTCAACTAATATATTATATTACTAATACATATGTTGGTATATAAAAAGTCATACATTTTTTTCTAAAATAATCATGTGAAGGCCAATTAACAGTTTCTTTCCAATAATTCCAGTAAAATTTCCTGTCTAGCCACCTCTCCACAGCTCATGTCAACAGGGCCACTTTTTTAAATAAATAATCACTGCACTCCTGGCTTAGAGAGGGAGCGTGGTGTGTGTGGCCGAAGTGGTTCCTGGGGTAATTCGTGATGTGGGCGATCTTCGCTTAAGGTGTCGTCCACATCCGTATTTGTTCCTGGGAGATACTGATTGCCACAGCTGATCCACGTCCCCGTGATAAATAGAAGCACGAGACGGCTAGCGGGGAGGAGAAAAAGAAAAGACAAATGAAGGTTGCAGGAGAAGAAGGCAGAAAGCAGGGAGAGGATAGCCGGAGCGAGTGCGCGCAGGCTCGCAGGCAGCTGGACAGTGAGCCCTAGCGGGGTGTTTGACCGACACCTAGGGCAGTTGGTAGTGGTCGCTGAGCATTTTGTGAAGAGTGGGAGTGACTGGAAGAAGGATGACTCGCCGTAGAAGAGAGCGAGAGTTGGGAGGCTTGGGAAGGTGGATTCCCCAGCGTGAGCGTCCTGGCTGTTGGGGGAAGCCAAGTGTCCGTCTAGAGAGAGCTGAACCGAAGCCAGGGATCGGGATGCTTCCAGAACAGAAGGTAGAAGAAGGTCAGCTGCAGGTAGGGTGGCTCCCCTGGTGCATAGCCTGGATGGGAGAAGTAGAGGAGTCACCAGTAGAAAGGCACCGGGCTTTATTTTTTAAAAAGACAGCTTCCAGCCATTGTTTTAAGCTCGTCGTTTTTTTTAAGGATTTATATATTGGTTTTGTTTTAACCTCCACGGATTCACTTCTGTTTTAATGGATTATTTATTTAATGACTTATTCGTGAAGCACTGCACTATTTATTTGGACAGTGTTATTGTTTGTTGGTTTTAAATAAAAGCACTTTTCACTTGCTATATTGTGCCTCATTGCCTAGCTGATCAGTGACATTACCGAGAGCGTTGGGTTCAAGGGCTCCCAGAAGGAAGATGGGAGCGTGGAGCAGAACCCACATCATCACATTTAAAAGTAATACAGTTGGTATAAACTCTAATAACTCTCTTTAGAATTAAAAGAAAAGTATATACAGTATATTTTATCACCTCTTAATTGTTCCTTGCTTACACTGAAAAGATTCATGTGTTAAATCTGCCTTACATCTTTATACAATGCTAGTTATGCTTCCCATCTAAAACTGTTTGAAATTTAAGAAATCAACGTAGACCCCAGCATTATTGTATGTAGTGTATCGTGCAATGTATATGTCTTTGTTATATGGAATTTAGTATGGGATTCATTGCAAGTATTAATGTTTGTGATGCAAATCAGTATAAATAGCCCCTTCCATTTAGTGTTTTATTAAAAGACAATGGTATAAGCATGTGTATAAAAAGAATAATTTTACCGAATACGAAGAGGAGGCCCTGTTCAGTGAAGTTGAAGCAAGGAAAAATGTACAGTTTGGTGGCTTAGGTAATGGTATGAGCAACGCAATTAAATTGATTGAGTGGCAGTCCAAAGTTCAAGTTCAGAAAGTCGCACAGTGCCTGAAGTAAAAAAAAAAGAAGTGGACAGATGTCAAGTTGATATGAAAAAGCAAGTTTCTGATGGAAGAGTATTAAGGCCGCAGAAAAGAAAAAAAAATAGGGACACAATGAAGAAAAAAAAGTTTATGTGGAGATTAAAATTGAAATGTTACTTTTAATCTTGAAATTTCCACTTTAATCTCAGTTTATTTTGTCATGAAAGTGGAACTTCATAAACTTCATCTTAAAATCAACATCTAATTTACTCGAGTTTCTCAAATCCCATCATAACAACGTAGCATGTTTAATACTTCATATTTTATGTGTACCACGACCCAATTGTGAATCGCTTCGTTCTTCTTAAATAGGCTTTCTCTTACGCCAACAGGATGTTCATGATATTTCAGCTCACTGAGCATTTTAGAATATTAAGATGTATACCAGATATCATTTTCATGATGAAATGCAATAAAGCATGAATTAAACATGTGGGGGCTCGGTGGCACAGTGGTAGCGATGTTTGCTGGGACAGGTGTTACCCTGGATCAAGGTTATTATAGTTTTGCATATTTATATTAGTTTTTATTTTTATATTTTTTCTGACCTTACTTGGAAATTCAGTTTAGTTTTAGTCTTCCTTCATCATGTATTTTTAGTTTTAATTTACTTTTTATTTAACAAAGACATTTCTATTTTATTTTTATATCTATTAGTTTCAGTTTTAGTTTTCGTAATTATTATGGCATGGAGCTACTATGGAGTTTAGTGTAGTGTCACAATCAGACAGAACCGCACACTTAACGGATTTGGATACAATTAATGTTAGTGGAAGCTTACTACGCTACATGGTTTACTATCTGGTTTTGTTTTTCCTCGATGAAAACAAGCAATCAAAACCAGATAATGAATATGAACAATTTTATAATTTTTTAAATATTTTCTATACAATTTGTGCTGAACAAATGTGAGCTGACTATTGGCACTTATCCTTTCCTTGTATTGCCCAGTATTGACCAATTTATAATGAAATTTATGTAAAGTTTAAGGTTTGAGGGGTTTTTACTCTAAATGTCTACAGCACACAACATATTCTGCTCCAAAACAATGTGCTTACAATTAAAGCCTTTGATATCGTAATCAAAAAATTCCTATACTGTTCTTTGTTATTTTGTACCAACCACTCTGATTCCATCTCCGGCACATTCAGTTTATAGACAGAATTTTACCACCTGCAGGCTTGAAAAGATATAAAATATCAGAAAACAGATTCTATCCTGTTCTGACAGCTGTGATTATGAAAATCATGGGGGCTTAGGGACAGCAGGGCTGTTGGGCTTGAATCAGTGTGCAGACCCCACCTAGCTGTATTGAGGGAAACAAAGGAACACAAGCATTTAGTGTCAAAGTAAGGGGCAGTGAGACTTGAATAGCCCATGCATAAGAACAGTAAACCCTTCATGAGCAGAGCAAGAGTAGGTAATAGGATTGTGGATGGGCACAAAACAACAGAGACAGTATCTGAAATTAGGAACAATATATCTATACTAATAAAAGGCAAAGCCCTCACTCACTCACTCACTCACTGACTCACTCACTCACTCACTCACTGACTCATCACTAATTCTCCAACTTCCCGTGTGGGTGGAAGGCTGAAATTTGGCAGGTTGATTCCTTACAGCTTCCTTACAAAAGTTGGGCAGGTTTTATATCGAAATTCTACGCGTAATGGTCATAACTGGAAGCAGTTTTTCCCCATTTACTGTAATGGAGATGAGCTTCAACGCCGTGGGGGCGGAGTTTCGTGTGACATCATCACGCCTCCCACGTAATCACGCAGTACATAGAAAACCAGGAAGACCTCAAAAATGCGCTCAAGAAAACATGCATTATATAATTGAGAAGGCAGCGAAACAATAAGAAGCGAGTTCTGCTACTTCGGAAACAAAGCACGATGTAAACCTACACTTTAAATTAAGTTCATAGACAGGCTGCCGCTGGCGTTTGTAATTTAGTGCCTGCCCATAGAAGGCCGTCCGTCAGCGGCAATCCAATAGCAAACTGCCACGGGTAAATATTCACGGGTGAAGGACTGTGCTTATGGAGAGGAAGATGAGATGGTCAGGGTGGTGTTTGACACAAACTCAGCGAAACTGCGAGAGAAAGTTTTAAGTGCCAGGACTAAGGTAACATTAAATAAGCTATGGACATAGCGAGATGGCACCAGCACAGCTGGGAACCTTCGATGCAAGTACACCGAGTGGCTCACGTGAACTGGCGCAGTGCACAGATAAAAAGCAACAGTTCCAAAAAGCGCTGAACAAAAACCGAATTACACAGTTGAAAAGGCAGCAAAAAATATGAAGCGTCTGATAAGCATATTCATAAATGCAGCTACTGTGGAAACAAAGCACACGGTGGAAAAAGTCAATGTCCCGCTAAAGGAAGACAGTGTAAAAAACCCGTGCATGCAGTGTGTCAGGTCTCAGATAAAGAAGAAGACGAGCTGTTTATTGATGCAGTAAGAAACGAATCGATGAATGAAACCTGTCATCTTTACAACGATTGACAAACACGGAATGTAACTTGAACACAACACATCGTACAAATACGACCTGATTGAAAGAAATAATGATAATCAAATCCTTGATGACAGCAACATTCAATAACACTCACAAAACAATTACTGTATATTGACAATCATGTTACGTTATTTTTAAAATGTTCCCTTTTCTTTTTCATAACTTCTACTTCTCCACTGCGATACGCGGGTATATATTTAAATGTATATATATACCCGATCTACAGTACATACTCGCATAGACAAGCCACATGCTGTGGCTCAATTGTAAGTCTTAAGCCTCTAATGCCGACATTCGAGGTTCGATTCCGAGAGGGATGCACTGAGTATGTACGCGCTACTGATTCATTTTACCTTCGCATCTCCTTGGTTTGGGACGTATGAAAAAATATTAGGTTAACGCAGAATCATGTTACGTTATTTTTAAAATGTTTCCCTTTATTAGCACAAGCACAGCTGAGAAGCTTCGATGCATGTACTCCATAACGCGTTAAAAATAACGCATTTAATCACACTTTCAATTCCAAGCAAGCGGGAACTTTTGTCAATGCATCATTTCCTGGTACATCCATTACACTGATGCACACATCACAGCTACAAAAATGTTAGAGTCGGAATAAAGCCGTTCCTACGACTGATCATTTCGACTTCCGAGAAGCCTTGATAAAAGCATGGTTTTGTGCACAATGAAAAGCAAGCAAAATTAGATGCATTACAGAAAGCGGACTTTGTGGCTCTTACTGGGGATCATTGGACTTCCGTGACCGTTAGTAATTCTAATTACATCTAATTACAAAATGTTCAATGATCACACTGTTTTAGCCTAATGTACAAAATAATTTTGGCTAAGGTTACTCAGAGTTTAAAGATTAAGTTGGTCAAATTACCTTTTATGTTTCTGAATTATTTTTTTTAGAAGAAAAACTGCACTTTATGTTGAAATTTTGGTTATTATTATTTAAAGACAATACTATTCTGAAAATCTACTTAAAGTACTTAAACTACCACTTTATTTTTAAGTCTGCCCAATTTTAACCAGGGATGATATTTTTGTTTCTGTTTTGAATTCAAATGCAGTTTAAAGGCTTTTTTTTTTTCAGAAATTAAAACAGCTTCAGTTTACAATATTCATGTACATGTCTATTATTTGATTCTGTCGCCCACTAAAACACTTTTAAATTAAAAAAAAACATTTGCGATTTGGGGCAAATTTCGTGTGCGATTACATACGATTAATCAAGATTAATTCTTACACAGCCTCTAATTAATTGGATTAATTTTTTAATCGAGTCCCACCTAATATATATATATATGTGGATATATATATGTAGATTTGTATATATAAATGTGTATATACAGTATATATGTAGATATGTATATGTGTATATACAGTATGTATATATACAGTATGTATATATATGTATGTGTGTATATGTATATATATATATATATAACTGTGTATATATATGTGTATAGATGTGTATATATATATATATTTATATATATATATATATGCCAGCAACACTCATGACAATGACAAAACAATTACATTGTCAATCATGTTACGTTATTATTAAAATGTTTCCTTTTCTTTTTACTTCTCGCTGCCAATTGCAGGTATTTTGCTATATATATATATATATATATATATATATATACAGATATATATATATATATATATATACAGATATATATATATATATATATACATATATATATATATATATATATATATATATACAGATATATATATATATATATATATAAATAGATAGATATGACAACAACACTCATATCAATGACAAAACAATTACATTAACAATCATGTTACGTTATTTTTAAAATGTTTGCTTTTCATTTTCATAACTTCTTTAACACACTACTTCTCCGCTGCGAAGCGCGGGTATTTTGCTAGTACATTATATAAACCTGTTTATCCAGAGCAGGATTGCAAAAAACCTGGGGCCTCATCCATAATGCTGTGCATAGAATTCACACTAAAATATAGTGTACGGACAAAAGCAGAAATGTGCGTATGCACAAAAAAATCCAGATGCATGAATCTATGCATGTGCCAACTTCCACATTCTTCCGCTCCATAAATCCCAATCAGTATGAAACGTAACGCACGTGCACATGCCTGCTGCCACTCCCCAACTCCTCCCAGAATTATTCCTCTTTGAATATGCAAATCAATATAAATAGCCCTTAAGCTCAGCATTCTGTGAAAAGACAATGGCAAATACCAAGTGGAGGCAAGGAAAACGTACTATTTGTGGGTTTAAACAGTGATATAAAGAACAAAAGGAAGTTGATTGAGTGACACAGTGTCAGAGAAACTCGAAAGCTCAAAAAGCTAAAAAAGAAGTTGTCAGATATCAAAGTTGCCGTGAAAAGGCGAGTTGTAGCCCACCGTCTGAGTGTTATATAAAAGCTTATTAGGGTACAGAGAAAAGAAAAAAATAGGCACACAGTGGGGAAAAAAGGCTCGAAATATCAACTTTAATCTCGAAATTTCCACTTTAATCATGTAGTTTATTTTGTCATTAAAGGAGAACATCATAAACTTAATCTTAAAATCATTTAATTTACTAGTTTCTCAAATCCCATCATAACTAAAGTAGCACGTTAAATGCTTTGTTTTGTATATGTTCTTCTATGTGCTGTGTGTGTGAATCACTACATACTCCTTAAACGGGCTTTCTCTTCCTCTGACAGGACACAGAATCCATTATATTCATGATATTTCAGCTCTCTGAATAATTTAAATACTGAGCTGTATACTTGATATCATTTTCATGACGATTAGAATTAAAACATTTTATTAACCATTGGAACACGGTGGCACAGTGATAGTGATGAGCTGGCGCCCTGTCCAGAGATTGTTCCTGCTTCACGCAAGATGCTTGCTGCGCCGTACGCGACCATTGATGAAATAATTTACTGCAGCAGTACTGTCTCTTTCAAATGTACTAGCCCCCACTTCCTGTCTTTCCTTTTCTTTCTCTAAGTACCTAATCGCAAACACAATCATCTCTGTAATAGATGTTAAGCCATCTGTAAGCTTAGAACACTGATGCTTCAAATCTTTTAAGGAACATTGAAATATCTTTGTAGTACATGTTTAATTATTCTATCCATCCAGGATTGCGCCAGTCCCAGCAAGAATACAGCACGAGGCAATCCCTGAACGGGCGCCAGCTCATCTCTACCGCTGTCCACCGTGTCCTCACATTTTTAATTATTAACAATATAGACTATTTAAATGATGTTAACTTTATCTGTATAATGTAATACACATATTTTGCTGCATTTCATCTTAAAGGATATTGTCATCATATGTAAATACACACTTTATAAAGTGGCTCAGGTTGTGCAGTATTATAACTTCATCGTAAGTTTACAGTGAGGTAAATGTACTTATAGATACAAACAGTTCTACAAGGAACATGTGATGGACTGATTGAGTTTGTTTGTTTATAGTTCTTGGGATGAAACTGTTTTAGAACCGTGAGGTCCCTACAGGAAAGGCTTTGAAGAGTTTGACGTATGGGAACAGTTCAAATAGAGCATGGCTGAGGCAGCGTGTACTTGATGCTGTATACCAATGATTCTCTTTCTGATCAGCTGCTGTAGAGCTATGATTCCACACTCAGATACAGTGGGATAAATACTTGAGAGTAACAACGCTAAAACAGCGATGGCATTTGGAATAGTTTTGCCATTCCGTGGACCATTATATTGTTACGGATTAATTACAATCATATGCCTTAAACTAATAAACAATATGCGGTTAATTTCAGGGTATTTGATATGGCTGTGTCAGGGATGTGGATCTAAAAAAGAAAGGGAAACTACACTGGAACAAAAGCACTGCTTTGGCGCTGGGTGTCGCCAGTTTGCAAAACCGAGTGGAGAACCGGTGTACACCAAAGATTTAGCTGGCGTGAAAATGTGTGTGGCTTTTTGTATACATCGTGATGTGAGCGTGGAAGTGGCGTTTGTAGTGAGCGTTTATACATGAGGCCCCTGGAGTCTACCCCTGCAGGTTTGGATGCAAGGCAGGAAAACTCTCTGGTATGCAATATAGATCATATGGCTTATGTTAAGAACAAAAAGAATAAGATATTTCATCTATCTATTTTGAGAGAGACAGAGAAACTGAAAAAAGGGGGACAAATGTTTTAAAACATAATTCTGCTAATAGATTATTTTCACAATATCAGGTATTTTGAGCTGTGAATATAAACTAAAAAAAGAACAATTAATAAATATAGAATAAATACAAAAACACATTAGTATGTTTAGTTTTTCACCAGTTGGCAGACACTCTTTGCTTACCTACCTGTAGTTCAGTAGAGACGTTGCCAACTCAGGAAGTTTACAAGGTTTGTAGCGCTTCATTGTTAAATTACTTTTTTAAAGCAAAAGTGTTTAGTCAGTAACAATATGCTTATCTTGTATGATGACCTTGTCAGTCTATTCATCAGTGCAGTTTTATTTAAAAGAAGGATTTCTTTGTGTGAAGTGGCAGGTGAATTATTGTAAATAAAACATAGACACCTGAGAAATAAACTGAAACTTTACTCACTCATGATTTTTCTGTCCATGCGGTAAAGATTTTGTTGACCAGCACATTTCAATTCCAGGGGTTTGAATTACATCTTGAAATACAGCAAGCACAAAGAAAGGTGGCATAGTAAATCGCTTTCTATTTCACATGCTTTACACGCCCATATTCAGCTCGCTCTTGCACCACAAATGCTTTGTGAACACCCTCCCTCCTTCACCAGCTGCCATCCACTGGATGAATATATGCTGGTGGCTTGTGGTGGATTACTTTTTGTTTTAGAGTTAAAAGTTACAAGGGTTAAAGACTAACGGTAAGAATATTCATTCAAAAACGAAAACTAAAAATATTTTTGGTAAATTATTTTATTTCAGTTAGTCTTTCTAGCTACTTTAATAGTTTCATTTAGTTTTAGTTTTTCATTTCAGTATTGTTAATTATTTTATTTCAGTTTATTAAAATGCTTTTTTAATAACAGTTTCAGTTTTTGTTAACTATAATTACCTTGCCCTGAATGGAATAATTTATTACAGCAGTACTATCTCTGTCAAATGTACCAACCCCCAATTCCTGTCCTTCCATTTTCTTTCTCCACGTAACCAATCGCCACACAATCAGCTTTGTAATAGATGTTAAGCCATCAGTACGCTTAGAACGCATCTGTAAGCATCTGTAATAAATGCAAAACCAGGTGTAAGCTTGGAACACAGACTCTTCAAAACTTTTAAGGAACACTGAAAAATCTTCATTATACATGTTTAATTATTCCATCCATCCATCCAGGGTCACACCAGTACGGGCAAGCTTAGAGTATGAGGCAGGAACAATCTTGGACAGGGCACTAGCTCATTGCTACTGCTCTAGTTCCATGACCCCACATGTTTAATTATTAACAGTTATTATTTAAATGAAGTTAGCAATTTATCTGTAAAATGTAATATACATACTTTAATGCATTTCATTATAAAAATGATATCAAGTATACTGTAAATCCTAATAACTCCAGGAGGATATCTCTTGGAAATCTAAATTGACTTGGAAGCCAGTCATAATTATCTGTAAATACATGCTCTCTTCTATTGAATTGAATTCCTTTATTATCATTGTATGGTACAATGAAATTCAATATACAACTCCTCCATAAATTTCCCATGAAATAATAAAAAATATTAATATGAATAAAAACAATGAAAAACATACAATATGAAAGCATAAGTACAATATACATGTACATCTAGTGTAGATAGTGCAAATGGTTAATAATTCAGCTCAGGTTGTGCAATATTACAGTTAAAATGCAAGTTAACAGTAAGGTAATTGTAATTATAAATAAAAACAGTTCTACCAGGAGCACTTGATGCACTGACTGAGTGCGTTTATAGCTCTTGGGAAGAAACTATTTCTGAGTTTTGAGGTTCATGCAGGAAAAGCTGTGAAGCATTTGCCAGAATGGAGAAGTTCAAATAGACTGTGGCATGGATTAATGGAATCCTTGCAGATGCTGGTGGCCTTCCTTAGCGCTGCAGCGTGTGCTATAATAACTGTGCTCTTGACACAACCCACTATAGAGCTCTCCAATCAGCAGCAGTGGTTCACTGAGAGTAACAACATTAAAGCTGCTATGGTATTTGGAATAGTTTGGCCATTCCTTATACCATTATGTTGTTACAGAATGATTACAATGAAGTGCTTTACATTTCTAAACAATATGCAGTTCATTTTGGTGTATTTGATAAAGCCTGCATCATAGATGTGAATCTAAAAAAAAAAGGGAATTGACGCAGAAACAGTACCACTGCTTTGACGCTTGGGTATCGCGAATTTGCAAAACTGAGCAGAAAAGTGCATATGTATGGTGTGAGGCTGTCATGAAAATGTGTGTGTCTTTACACCAAGTTTAGTTTATATACATCTCGAAGTGAGTGTGGAAATGGGCATACGCAACATTTTTGTGCATGTGCCCCTGAAATGATATTGCTCTATTTTTTTTTTTTTTTGCTCAACTTTTCATGAAGGCTATTCAGAGGCTATAAAATATGAATTGGCAAGAGTTGGAGACTCATTAGATGATTTAATTGATTTGACTTTGAAAATTTGCACTAGACTTAATGAAAAGCATAGACACACAATATTTTTCTAGTCAATACATTTTTCCTATCGGTTTCTTATTTTCAATGTTTTTAAACTTAAATAATTCACTTTTACTTCTTTCTTTACCTTTTGTTGTTTAATTTACTGCAGCACTAGTTGGTTTTTCTTGTGAGCACTGCCATTTTGTGACATGGTTGCTATGGAGTGACAACAGTTGCTTGTTTGTGTGATGAAATAAACTGTAAATGGAAGATGTGTATACATTATCATCAAAGATTGTGGATATTCTTCAAACCTTTTGTCATAAATGCTTAGCTTGTTTTCCTTGCAACAAAATGATTATTACTGTTTTTTGACTTTTGTTTCATGTGGTGACTTAGACAACAGCTTAGGTTGATTTTTGGTTTTGAGCCTTTGCTAGTTTACTTATTACAGTTCATCTGCTTACCTGGTCTGCTTTAACACTTTCACCTGGGGTACACAGAAGGGTTTTTACTCTTTCTGTTTCTCTCTTGCGTATCTTTTCTCAAAGAGAATGTTGCTGTTCAGATCCCATTATAGTTGGCAAGGTGGTAAGACTCTGAAATCTAAATCACCTTCTAATTAGGAGCACATGTTGTAACTATGGGGAACTTTGAATACTTGCAATATATATATATATATATATCCTAATTTACATGCAAAGTATTCTACTTACTCAGTACAAGACTATACTTGCTATGTGGAGTGGCAAGATCCAAACTAAAAACAATTAACTGTTTGTGGCACTTTAAGAATATAGAAAAATGTGAGCATTTCTTGGTGCATCTAAATATTTTATCTGTGGGCCTACGGGGGTAGTTTAGTGTTATTATGATATACTTGTCAGCTTAGTAGTTGGCAGTTTGCATATGGAAGACATTTCCTTCTTAGTATTTGACTGCTTGTATCCAATTGTGTTTCACCAAGCTAAAGTAACATAAGCTAAAGATTAATTGAAGTCTCAGGATATTAAGGCCTAGTTCTAGGATAATAAGGATTGCTTACTGCCTTTGCCACCAGTTGCTTGTGCCATGATAATATGCTTTCCAGTATGAGTATGCCTTTATGAAATAGAAGGTGCTATATTTGCCTCTACTTATTATATTTATATATATTCATCAATTTTTTTTTTAATTGCTTTTATATTTTTAGTCCACTTGGCATATTATTCTATGATTTTGCTTGTACTTTACTTATTTTTTTAACTAGCAACTAGGAGCCAGATCGAATCGGGCTACAAATTCTACATTTGTGAAATCCATACTTTCTCCGCAAAGAATTATTTGTTTTTTTAAGTCCTTGAAATGATTTTGATATCATAGCACTGATTTGTGCTTAAAATAGACCTTTTCGACCAATGTAATGGAGAGCTTCCTGTTTAAACGGGGCTGTAAGACGTGAACTCAGCTCTTCGGCGCACCTCATTTGATTTTTTACAGCAAAACAAATTTTCAAAACAAACCGTATTTTACGACTCTAATCAGAGTTGGAGTAATAATTATGTTGGCGTGGTCATTTTAGATCTGAGATCGGCTAAAATTTAAACAATGACCGTTGTTAATACCCAGCCGTCGTTACTCAGTTTGCCAATAGATGTCAGAAGGACAGGTACCAAAACCGAACTGCTCAAAGATAGATTTTGATGAACCAACCAAATGGCGATACATTCTAAATTACTTACGGTTCCGGAGCTGTCGAAGGGTTTATATCAGTCGACGATGTTAGTCCTGGAAAGTATGCTCCACCAAACCAACGTTCCCAAAACCAAACAAACTTATTGTTATCTGCTCGAACCAACACTATACAATACAATACAGTTTATTTTTGTATAGCCCAAAATCACACAGGAAGTGCCGCAATGGGCTTTAACAGGCCCTGCCTCTTGACAGCCCCCCAGCCTTGACTCTCTGAGAAGACAAGGAAAAACTCCCAATAAAAACTTGTAGGAAAATGGAAGAAACCTCGGAAAGGCAGTTCAAAGAGAGACCCCTTTCCAGGTAGGTTGGGCGTGCAGTGGGTGTCAAAAGTAGGGGGTCAATACAATACAATATACTGAACAGAACAATTCCTTAAGACAGCATAATAATAAAAATTTTAGAAGTACGGTTTAACAGTAGATGATATGACATAATTAGGTTTGGATATTTTTAGAGTCCTGGAGACCTCATCCATCTAGCTGCCTCCCCATTTGGCCATGCCATGGCTGAAACGTTGCTCCGATGAAAGGACCCCTCTTTCCCATGATTCCTGTGATCCTCCATCAGGGATGACTTTACCATAGGCAGGCAAACAACTTGGCAGGTGGGCCGTGGCACCAATTGCCACATTTGGGTACCGAGAAAAGAAACAGAATAGGTGAGGGTTAGTATTCAAATATAATTATCATGTTACTTATGTTATAGTGCTAATGACTAACAACAGAGATGCAGTATGTACAGTTAATCAGCAGCTCTAGTCAGGATATGCTAAACTGAAGTAGTGAGTCTTCAGCCGGGATTTAAAGGCTGAGACTGAAGGGGCATCTCTTATGGAAGCAGGAAGACCATTCCACAGTTTAGGGGCCCTGTAACTAAAAGCTCGACCTCCCACTGTTATTTTATTAATCCTTGGAATCCTAAGCAGACCGGCATCTTGAGATCTTAATGTGCTCAGGTTTGTAAGTCATGATAAGTTCAGACAAGTAAGCGGACCTTGGCCATTTAATGCTTTATATGTTAAAAGGAGGATTTTGAAATCTGCCCTGAACTTAACTGGGAGCCAGTGTAAAGATTTAAGAACTGGGGTTATGTGTTCATATTTTCTTGTTCTTGTAATAATTCTTGCAGCGGCATTTTGGATTAACTGGAGGCTGTATAGAGAACAGCCAGTGAACACCGCATTGCAGTAGTCAATCCTACTAGAGATAAATGCATGAATTAATTTCTCACAATCCTGTTTATTTAGAAAGCCTTAATTTCCTAACATTTTTAAGATGGAAAAAACATGTTTTGGACGACTTTGTAATATGCTCTTTAAATGACATGCTAGAGTCAAAGATAACTCCTAGATTGCAGGCTGATTCAGTAAAATTAATTGGGATTCCAACTGAGTTAAATGACGACAAAATATTGCTGTGATCAGCGTCATTCCCTCCAACAATTAACATCTCTGTTTTATCTGTATTTAAAGACAAGTAGTTCTCATTCATCCATTCCTTTAATTCACTAACACAACTAATTAAAGACAACATCGGAGAAACTTCATTTGATTTAAATGAAAGGTATAACTGGGTGTCATCTGCATACGAGTGAAAATTAACATTATGTTTCCTAATGAGAGATCCCAGTGGAAGCATGTAAAGTGAAAACAGTAAAGGTCCCAGTACTGAGCCCTGCGGGACACCATATTGAACTTCTGTGTATAATGATGGAGTACTGTCTGCACATTTCTGTACATACTGGAATCGATTTGATAAATAAGAACTGAACCAAGCGAGCACGGGGCCTGTAAGCCCAACATCGTTTTCTAGCCTGTGCAGTAAAATAGAATGGTCAATGGTGTCAAATGCTGCACTTAAGTCCAACAACATAATTACAGTGGAGTTTCCTTCATCAGAGGATATCAGAATGTCATTTACAACCCATGTTAGTGCCGTTTCTGTACTATGACCAGTGCGAAAGCCAGACTGGAATTTCTCAAATAAATTGTAACGCGTAAGGTGTGACTGAAGCTGACTGGCGACTACTTTCTCTAGTATTTTAGAGAGAAATGGTAAATTTGAAATAGGCCTATAGTTATTTAGTATATGTGGGTCTAGGTCTGACTTTTTAAGTAAAGGTTTAATGACTGACACTTTTAGTGCATCAGGTACGGTGCCATGCAGTAATGAACTATTGATAATGGTTAGAATAGGTACTGTGATGCTGAGATCTGGGATCTTATATTTTTAATTTTCTCATTGAAGAAGTTCATAAACTCTCTACTGCTAATATCTGATGGTATTTTGCACTGTTGATCTGAATTGCCATTTGTTAATTTAGCCACTGCTCTAAAAAGTACCCTAGGATTTTTATTATTGCTATCTATTAATGTAGAATAGTATTCTGAGCGAGCTTTAAAGAGGGCTTTTTTATATTTATTTATACTCTCTGTCCATGCAATTTGAAAGACATGTAGCTTTGTTGTTCTCCATCTGCGCTCCAGTTTTCGACACTCTAATTTAAGAGCTCGAGTATTTTCATTAAACCAGGGAGAGTTTCATTTTATATACTGTATTATTGTTATTAAAGCCCGGGTATATGAAGCGTTGGTAACACAATAAACTACAGATCCCATAATGCAGCGCTTCAGCTGCCTTGCCGAACACTAACCGCGTTAATCAAGTCTACCTTATGATGCTGCAAGTTATTGTGAAGCTAGCTCACACGATGCTGAAGAGAAAAGTTGATTCTGAAAATAGAGCCTTTAAAAACCGATGAGAGGCTGAGTATGTGTTTACTGAACCAGTGTGTCTCATTTGTGGAGCTAATGTGGCTGTAATTACAGAATTTAATCTAAGACGGCACTACGAGACAAAACATCAGGGTAACCTGAATGCAATTCAGAAGATACAGAAAACAGCATAATTAAATAAGAATCTGACACTTCAGCGGACGTTTTAACCCGTGCACAATCACAAAGTGATTTCAAGTGAAGCTGCTTTTATGGGAGACACAAATGCACCAGTTCACCTTGCCCCACTTTCCCTGTTGCCAAGTAATGTTAAACCAAGTCGTCACTACGGTGTTCCCAAATACGCACTTTGCTGATAAACTGAGCGCACTGCGCACTGAGTTTGCACGGCGCTTTGGTGACTTTGAAGAACAAAAAAAGTCTGTCTACATGCGGCTCGAACCTTGTGCATGTTTGGTAGCACATATCTGTGTGAGAAGCTCTTCTCAGTGATAAAGACTAACAAAACAGCACACAGGAGTCGCCTCACTGATGAGCACCTGCAATCCATCCTGAGAATCTCCACAACACAGAACCTCACACCAAACAGAAACGAACCTGTGGCCAAAAAAAGATGCCAGGCGTCCAGCTCTAAAATGACATATGAGCAAAGACAACTGAATGATTTGATTTGTTATTGCTGAAAGGAACACATTTTATTTATATTTCCAGGTTTTGTTATGCAGCATGTTCATATTTGAATTTGTATAATTTTGACAGGATATATTTTTATGGAGAGCAAAATCTTTTGGGATATTTAAAATCTAAGTTTATTTTTATATAAAATTACATAAGAGTAAAGAAATTTGAATGTTTGTTCTTTTAACGTTTACTTTATTTCTAACTTGTATAATTTAGACAGGATATATTTTATGGAGAGCAAAATATTATAAGTTGTTTAAGGTTTGAGTTGATTTATTCACGAATAATATTCCTGTCTGTTTTTACCATTCCTACCAAAGATATTTCTGTCGACTAAATAAAAATTCCTTCTATTTAAAATTTAAATAGAACTTGAACAAATACGATACTTCATAATATCCACGCAGACTTGCACGTAAGAGCGGGAGTCATCCGTTTTAACAAGCAGCGTATTGCATTGATACGAAATAGCTGTGTGTGTAGATATGTAGATATGTATGTATATGTATATATATATGTTTATATATGTGTGTGTGTATAGATATGTATATATATATATATGTTTATGTGTGTGTGTGTGTGTGTGTAAATATTATATATGTAAATAACACTCATCACTCACAACAGTGACAAAACAATTTCATTGACAATCATGTTACGTTACTTCTCCTCTGCGAAGCGCGGGTATTTTGCTAGTCTATACTAATAAAAGGCAAAGCCCTCACTGACTGACTCATCACTAATTCTCCAACTTCCCGTGTAGGTAGAAGGCTGAAATTTGGCAGGCTTATTCCTTACAGCTTACTTACAAAAGTTAAGCACGTTTCATTTCAAAATTCTACACATAACGGTCGACAACGTCCGCCATGTTGAACTTTCTTATTTATGGCCCCATCTTCACGAAATTTGGTAGGCAGCTTCCCTGCGCTAACCAAAACCGATGTACGTACTTATTTTGGTGGTATGATGCCACTGTCAGCCAACATATTTAATTTTCCAAATGTCACTAATTCTCCAACTTCCCGTGTAGGTAGAAGGCTGGCCCCATCTTCACGAAATTTAGTAGGTGGTTTCCCTGCACTAACCAAAACCGATGTACGTACTTATTTTGGTGGTATGATGCCACTGTCAGCCGCCATATTTAATTTTCCAAAATTCACTAATTCTCCAACTTCCCGTGTAGGTAGAAGGCTGAAATTTGGCCGACTCATTCCTTACAGCTTACTTACAAAAGTTAAGCAGGTTTCATTTCGAAATTCAACGCGTAACGATCATAATGGTCAACAACGTCCACCATGTTGAACTTTCTTATTCATGGCCCCATCTTCACGAAATTTGGTAGGCGGCTTCCCTGTGCTAACCGAAACCAATGTACATACTTTTTTCAGTGGTATGACGACACTGTCAGCCGCCATATTGAATTTTCCAACGTCCCTAATTCTCCAACTTCCCATGTAGGTAGAAGGCTGAAATTTGGTACTTATTTCGGTGGTATGATGCCACTGTCGGCCGCCATATTGAACTTTTCAACAGTCTTTGTTACTTATGGGCCCATCTTCAAGAAATTTGGTACGCGGGTTCCCAACGCTAACTGAATCCTACTTACGCATATATATATCCGCCCATAGCCTGCAGCTCGGTCACTGTGTGAGGCGGCGTTGGGTCCCCCATCCCAACGCCTCCCACGTTGTTGGCTGCCTTCCTATATAAGGCCGTCCGTCGCTCCAGTCTCTACAATCCCTTCCTTGCTTCGCCACGGGATTCACGTCTCCCTGCTGATAACTACAGCCTTTTTATTTAATCCACGACTTCTCCGCTGTTTTATTGTTCATTTATTACGATTATAGTTATTGTGTAGGTATTTTAGACTTACTGTACATTGTTCAGATACCTATTTCCTTTATCATTCCAACCGTACCCGCATTAGCATGTCTATCGAGGTGATCACCTTCGATCAAACAACTGTCGCTTACCGAGTGGTTTCCATGCCCGGAGATGGCACCTACCTTTTCCATTCTCTTTGGAACATATTGCACGGCCATATCAGGCTCACTCTTGATATCCGGAGGAACATTCTGTCTTATGTATTGAATGACTGGGACAGGTTCAAGGTGTGGACTGATGGTACAGGAGATAATTATACTACACAGGAGCACAATAAGAGTGAAATGCTTAAGCCCTTCACCTATGCATCTGCATGTGAGTTGATGGTTGCCGCTGAATTGTTCGGTTATCGCTTTCAAGTGTACCGAAATGGCCAAATATTTTACACCTTTGGACAACCGCCAATGCCTTTTAAACATCTTAGATTCAAGGTGACGATTTCAGTAGTGGACACTTGTTTATGAATGTTTAAACTCTCAAAAGCTGGATGTGAAGTTATCGATGAAACTGGTTGTATACTTACAATGCTTGACAGATTCTGAATGTCACTTCAACACAAGTCCTACAAATACTGTTGTAAATGAAACAAACCATGAAACTCAAACCGATTATTACAGCAGCAATCCAAGCTGTGAGATTTGAGACAAGATTGCTTTTCACATGGCCAAATGTACATTGCATGCCTAAGAGTAACCTCAGCACACAGCTTGGTCATATTACAACCGGAGGGCCGAACTCAGAATGTGGTATACAAAGAGATCCTTAACAAATAATTATTGGTATATTTTCCCTCAGTTTAAAAAGGTTTAATTTTCTTCTTAATAAAACTTTTAGGGCAGTACTTCGCCGCTGCAAACCGCGGGTATTTTGCTAGTACAGTAATATGAAGTTTGTGAACCCCTCTCAGCCTGCATAATAATTTACTCTACTTTCAACAAAAACGATAACAGTGGTATGTCTTTCATTTCCTAGGAACATCTGAGTACTGGGGTGTTTTCCAAACAAAGATTTTTAGTGAAGCAGTATTTAGTTGTATGAAATTAAATCAAATGTGAAAAAGTGGCTGTGCAAAAATTTGGGTCCCCTTGTAATTTTGCTGATTTCAATGGTTACAGACCACCTACAAATCACCTTCAAAGACCTACAAGAACATCTTGCTGCAGATGGTGTATCTGTACATCATTGTACAATTCAGCGCAATTTGCACAAAGAATATTTGTATGGCAGGGTGATGAGAAAAAAGTCCTTTCTGCACTCACGCCACAAACATAGTCGCTTGCTGTATGCAAATGCTTATTTAGACAAGCCAGATTCATTTTGGAATAAAGTGCTTTGAACTGATGAGACAAAAATTGAGTTATTTGGTCAGAACAAAAAGAGTTTTGCATGGCGGGAGAAGAACACTGCATTCCAAGAAAAACACCTGCTACCTACTGTCAAATTTGATGGAGGTTCCATCATGCTGTGGGGCTGTGTGGCTAGTTCAGGGACTGGGGTCCTTGTTAAAGTCGAGGGTTGGGTGAATTCAACCCAATATCAACAAATTCTTCATGATAATGTTCAATCATCAGTCACAAAGTTGAAATTACACAGAGGTTGGATATTCCAACAAGTCAATGACCCAAAACACAGTTCGAAATCTACAAAAGCATTCATACAGAGGGAGAAGTACAATGTTCTGGAATGGCTGTTACAGTCCCCTGACTTGAATATCATCGAAAATCTATGGGATGATTTGAAGCAGGCTGTCCATGCAGCCATCAAATTTAACTGAACTGGAGAGATTCTGTATGGAAGAATAGTCAAAAATACCTCCATCCTGAATCCTGACACTCAGCAAAAGCTATAGGAGGCATCCAGAGGCTGTTATATTTGCAAAAGGAGGCTTAACTAAGTGTTGATGTAATATCTCTGTTGGGGTGCCCAAAGTTATGCACCTGTCTAATTTTGTAATGATGCATATTGCATATTTTCTGTTAATCCAATAAACTTAATGTCACTGCTGAAATACTACTGTTTCCATAAGGCATGTCATATATGAAAAGGAAGCTACTACTTTGAAAGCTCAGCCAATGATAAACAAAAATCTAAAGAATTAAGAGGGTTTCCCAAACTTTTTCATATAACTGTATAACAGATCAGTGTGTATGGCTATTTTACGTAGCCTAACAAGTACAGCCATTAACTTAATCTTTCTTTGTCTTGTTTTAAAGTGCATCACTTCTTCCATGTGTCCAGATTGAAAGTGATGGTGTCTTATGTATTTCAATTCCTTGTTTCCCATCATAGTGGATTGAGAAACTATAGTATGATACGGAGACAATATTGTATTCAAATGTGAGAGGAGCCCACATGCACAACTCATACTGTACTTTGTAAGAGATATGGTCCACAGAAGATGTCTTGGATTCTAGTCTGGGATATTTATGCTCCAACACTGTTGTGCTGCTTCATCACAGATTGCTTGAGAAATTAAAATAGGTCATCTGAATGTGACGATATAGAAAGAGGGATGCTTTAATCAAAATATTTATTTGAATGCATTTTGTTAATTGGCATTGTTATGCTTATGTCTTTTTTAGTCACTTTTGTCATTTCCACAGTTGTAGAGTTGTAGCTGGTGATTGTTGTCTCTGAGCCTGCTGCTGTGCACACTGTCACATGCTTCTTAGGATGCAGGTGTTGGCATGTTTAGCGATGGCTGGCTTTTAGATTAATTGGGTCCAATCACAATGTAAGTAGTAAGTAATTCTAGTATCATTTTCGTCAAGTGCCGTCATGGTTTGTTTTTCTGCTAGTGCAGTATTTGATCTGTCCATTTGTTCCTTTGTGTCTTATTTTTTTATTTGATTTCAGGAGGCAGCTGTTATAGGTTAGTTCATCAATTTATTTTGGTTTAGGGCTGGTTAGGTGAAGTAAGCTCTTGTGAACTCAGCAGGTTCCTGGTTTACAGTTAGTAGAGTCAGTCTGATCGCTCACCTTTTTCACACAGCAAAAAAAAGTTTGCTATCTTCCAGTCTATAATTATTTCTCTAGTATGCAATGAGTGTTGAAAAATGCATATTAAGAATTTATATATTGTAGTCCCAGCTTTCTTGAACACTCCTGGGTATAGTTTATAAAGCACTTGTCATTTCTTTGTTGTTTATTACCTTTTACTTTTCAATCTCTAAATCAATTCATATGTCATAATTATTGCTTATAGCTGCTTAGAGGGTCCCATGTTTTTTTTTTTTTTTTTAATAAATGTTGACACGAAGATAAATCACAAATGTTTCTACTTACTACTTTACAGGTCATTTATATCATCTAGTCCTTATTTATTCCTATGAAATACTGAATAACAGTGGTTGCAGTTTTCTTAACTCACCAGCGTATTCCGTTAAGAAGAGGTTACTATTTAAGGGTAATTTTTAATTCCTCAATGTAGGGTGAGATCAAATGTGCTTCTCTTCAACACAGCTCATCTTTTGTATGATGGTGTCTGTATAAATCCACTAACCCTTGGACTGCTGCTTATCTTTAGTTTCAATGTTTTCCTACTATCTCTATCTAAAGGATGTTTGTTTTCAGTGAAGGTCTGAAATTCATTATAAGGCCTCTGGGATCACAGTAGACAGTTATACAGTTAGTTGAATAGGGATTCAAATTAGTGAAGTGCATAATGTGAACTAATATATAAAGAAACATATAGCAAAAATGCTTAAAAATTGTATATAAACAAAACCTTAAAGAAATTACAGACATCACTGCTGCTGGTATGCTATGTATAACCCCAATGTGTATTTGATTCATTTGTCTTATATATAGCCTTCATTTTGAGTTTTGTTTGTATATTTTGTCTCTGTCCAGTTTGATTAGGGGAGGTTATTCTGTTTCTAGGTAATTAACTAATCGTGTAAGTTTTTCTTGTTCCTAATCAAATTTCTTTTTTTAATTTAATTTAGCATATACAGTACATTTAATTATCCGATTTATGGTTATTCTATACTACACAATTTTCATTCTGACATGCTAATTGGGTTTAATACTTTAATTTAAATACACATTTCTCATGGTTATTTCTTAATTAAACAAGATCAGCATAATACAGTGGTGTGAAAAACTATTTGCCCACTTCCTGATTTCTTATTCTTTTGTATGTTTGTCACACAAAATGTTTCTGATCATCAAACACATTTAACCACTAGTCAAATATAACACAAGTAAACACAAAATGCAGTTTTTAAATGATGGTTTTTATTATTTAGGGAGAAAAAAAATCCAAACCTACATGGCACTGTGTGAAAAAGT
The DNA here is from genome assembly GCF_016835505.1 of Polypterus senegalus. Classification (NCBI taxonomy): domain Eukaryota; kingdom Metazoa; phylum Chordata; class Cladistia; order Polypteriformes; family Polypteridae; genus Polypterus; species Polypterus senegalus. The sequence goes on from NC_053162.1 coordinate 124,868,294, forward strand.
AATTGCCCCCTTGTTAAAAAATAACCTAACTGTGGTGTATCACACCTGAGTTCAATTTCCGTAGCCACCCCCAGGCCTGATTACTGCCACACCTGTTTCAATCAAGAAAGCACTTAAATAGGAGCTGCCTGACACAGAGAAGTAGACCTAAAGCATCTCAAAAGCTAGACATCAAGCCAAGATCCAAAGAAATTCAGGAACAAATGAGAACAGAAGTAATTGAGATCTATCAGTCTGGTAAAGGTTATAAAGCCATTTCTAAAGCTTTGTGACTCCAGCGAACCACAGTTAGAGCCATTATTCACAAATGGCAAACACATGGAACAGTGGTGAACCTTCCCAGGAGTGGCCGGCCGACCAAAATTACTCCAAGAGCGCAGAGACAACTCATCTGAGAGGTCACAAAAGACCCCAGGACAACGTTTAAAGAACTGCAGGCCAAACTTGCCTCAATTAAGGTCAGTGTTCACGACTCCACCATAAGAAAGAGACTGGGCAAAAACAGCCTGCATGGCAGATTTCCAAGACACAAACCACTGTTAAGCAAAAAGAACATTAGGGTTCGTCTCAATTTTGCTAATAAACATCTCAATGATTGCCAAGACTTTTGGGAAAATACCTTGTGGACTGATGAGACAAAAGTTGAACTTTTTGGAAGGCAAATGTCCTGTTACATCTGGCGTAAAAGGAACACAGCATTTCAGAAAAAGAACATCATGCCAACAGTAAAATATGGTGGTGGTAGTGTGATGGTCTGGGGTTGTTTTGCTGCTTCAGGACCTGGAAGGCTTGCTGTGATAGATGGAACCATGAATTCTACTGTCTACCAAAAATCCTGAAGGAGAATGTCCGGCCATCTGTTCGTCAACTCAAGCTGAAGCGATCTTGGGTGCTGCAACAGGACAATGACCCAAAACACACCAGCAGATCCACCTCAAACAAAATGAAGACTTTGGAGTGGCCTAGTCAAAGTCCTGAACTGAATCCAATTGAGATGCTATGGCATGACTTTAAAAAGACGGTTCATGCTAGAAAACCCTCAAATAAAGCTGAATTACAACAATTCTGCAAAGATGAGTGGGCCAAAATTCCTCCAGAGCGCTGTAAAAGACTCATTGCAAGTTATCGCAAACGCTTGATTGCAGTTATTGCTGCTAAGGGTGGCCCAACCAGTTATTAGGTTCAGGGGGCAATTACTTTTTCACACATGGCCATGTAGGTTTGGATTTTTTTCTCCCTAAATAATAAAAACCATCATTTAAAAACTGCATTTTGTGTTTACTTGTGTTATATTTGACTAATGGTTAAATGTGTTTGATGATCAGAAACATTTTGTGTGACAAACATGCAAAAGAATAAGAAATCAGGAAGGGGGCAAATAGTTTTTCACACCACTGTATGTTCTACTTTAACTGCACAAGCGTGCCATGTTTTATTATTAGACTCTTTTTCTTTCTCTAGCACAAGTGCCAAAATTTGTTTCTCTTGTTTCTGTGTTCAGCCAGTTAAATGGTGTTTGGCTGAATTTAACTTTAATTCTTTGGCTTAACATTTTTTGACATTAAAAAATGTTTGGCAGTTGGCACAAGGATTAGCACTGGTACCTCAAAAATGGTGGGTTTTCTGTAGGTGTTCTGGATTATTCCAGCGTCCCAAAGATGTGCATGTTTGTTTATTTGGCAAATGGAAACTGGTACAGTTTAGGTATGGATACTGTGACGAAATGTCATCTCATTGAGGACTTGTGTATTTGGAATTATGAGGCAGTAGTAGTAGTCACTTGGCCACTCCTAAATTCATGAAAAGTAATATGAGCCAACCTGAAGTTTTTAATACTTTTTATAGGTTGTAGCAACTATAATAATGCTGGAACGGAAGCTACCTCGATGGATGTGGACAAGGATTGGTATTTGTGGAAAAGAATATGGATTAAAGAACAAATGGTACTTAAGGTAAGAATAAAAACATGCTTGTGGTTGTATCCTTTAATTGTGTGTTCATTTGCTGATGTCTTTACCATTGCTTTCTGTTTTTTAATTTCCGTTTAGAGTTGAAAGCTGTAAAACACATGCTACTAAGAAACTGAATCATAATAAATCTGACTTCAATGAGAGCTTCACACATGAGATAGGAATGGCAGTGTCTAATGTGAATCCATGTTCTGCTAATGGAGAATCCAATAATCACTCCCAAACATCTTTAAAAGGCTTGAAAATCGCCAGTAAAAACTCTGTAAACCAGGTGAATGTAGAAAATGATGTACTGGAAGATATATGTTATGTCTGAAATAATAATTTTACCTTAAAAAGAACAAGTAGTTAACTTTCAGATTTAAATAATGACAACAATAAAAAAGTTCACATGTGCTTTTACCTGTCATCTTCATATGCAGGGCAGATAGTGACAAAATATATACAGAAGGAAAGATTTGACAAAATATACTCCATTCAGTATAATGTGGGTATAAATGATGCAAATGCTATCAGCAATTAATATCTGTGAACTGAAATGAGCATAATCATAAGTTAACATTTCTAAATGAAACATATGTTTCAGTAAAATACAGAAAAAATTCCGGTACAACAAATATATTTACAACGAAATTTTCATCCACAGAGCACTTAGTTCTGTGGTCACACCTTGGTTGTGCACAATGATCTCCCAACAGAAACATTGTAATTTTTTTTTTTGCTGTTTTTGTTTTCTGTGGTTTTCAGTGATACCTTTTGCTTATTCCTCATCAACATTTGAAAACATCCATTGGAATTTAACTCATTGTCACCCTCCTATAGAAATGGCAGATACAAAAAAACGATAACAGTTCATATTAGAAAAAAATTTGCAGCTCTCAATTGCGGCAAAATGAAAAAAGACGTTGCCAGTGAATTTGGAATTTTGCCATCGACGCTGTCAACTTTCTTGAAAGACTGAGCAAAAGAAGAGGAAAAATCTTGGGTTGCAGTATGCAAACTGCAGCATTTGAAGAAAAAGCAGTTTTTATGTGGTTCAGTGATGCTCGTTCAAGAAGCATTCCTATTAATGCGGCACTCATTCAAAAAAATGTGAGGTTTCTAAACTCTCCTAGGACCTCCCCCAACTGGACAACACGCCGAAGAGCGTCCCAAAGTGCGATCATCAAGTCTGTGGAAGTCTGTTTATCCATTGCCGGGGCAATAGCAGGCTCACAGCTCTGCTACGGCTCTTCACCGAAGCAAACAGAAAAGACCTCAATGGGTGATGCAAGGAACATTATAAATGCAGGGAACAATATTACTTGGCTATTAACCTAATCTAACTCCCAAACCTTGCCTGATTGCTGTGTCTGTGTATCGGAGAGTGGCAGATCCCACTACAATAAATAACTGTGCTGTTCCTGTTTCAAGCTGAATAAAGTTGGTTTTGCTAAAGTACTGAGACACACCTACATGTTTTAGGGTGTAAGACAGGGACTTGCAGCGTGACCCCGATCTTTTAGGGTTTGCTTCTGTGGCACTTCTCTGTAGCACTGTGAGCCTGCTGTTGCCCTGCCCCGGCAACGGACAAACAATCTTCTGCAGACATGGCAATCGTGCTTCGGGATGCACTTCAGCGTGTCGTTCCTGTTGGGTGGGGGGGTGAGAGGATCCAAAATGAGTTCAGAAACTTCATAATATAAAGAAGAAGAAAAGGATGATTCAGCTTCTGATTGGCAACTGTGCTGCCCACAACATGCTTCCACATTTTCCCATTGATTTCCTCCCACCCAATTTCACAGCACTGCTTCAGCCGTTGTATTTGGGCATCATTTGCACCCTGAAAGTGTATTATCCCAAGGAAATGCTGAGAAAAATTCTCGTCAGCATAACTTGTAAACAGGAGGAGATTAAAATTAACGCAAAAGATTAAGCTATTGAAAAGATTGCAAATGCCTGGGCAAAAGTTAAAGAAAGCACTATAGTGACAGATACAGAATCTCATTACTATGAAATTTTCATTACAACAAAATATTTTTTAGGTCCCTGGCACTTTGTTGTAACAGAATTTTACCTGTAGTATATGTATACAGTATTTATTAATGTTCAAAATTGTGCAAATGGTTATTTAAGGGGAATTTTAAAAACATTTGTAGACAATATTAACTGAGAATAAAATTTAGTATGGTACAACATTCTATGTTAAAAATCACAATAAATACCTGAAAAGCAAGATTCTATACATTTTGTTTGTATTATTTTTTTTACAGTTTAATATATTTTTAGTCCTTACAGACTGATAATCTTGAAAATTTTGCTGTTGCCAATTTATGTTTTAATGTTCCTAATTTAAACTATTTCATTTTTTGACTTCTTTTTGAGGTCTTCCTTGTCTTAGCAATGAATGATATGTTCAGACAGAGAACTAAGGTATTTAAATAATACCACTACTTCATTATTATGCTAAGAAGTTCAGGCCTAAGCTGCTGTAAGAGATTAATGCTATTGTAGAGTTTCTTACTAATAACTATAAGTTACATTTGTACAATAGACTTTACGTAATGAAGCTCCTCATAAAACAAAGAATCAATCAGAAACAAATCTTTTACATTTTAGTTTCCAATCAAGGTTAATTTATGTATAGTTAATTCAGAGGTCTTCAGATTATACAGCAGTTTATAATAGAGTCAGTCCTGGACTGCCACAGTGCCCATTGTTTTGCTTGTTCATTATTTTGTTTGTTTGATTGATTTCTGTTTTTCCCTTCCCAGAAACTTTACTCTTCAATGGCCAATTCAAACCATCCATTACTAATCCTGTTTAATTTGTAAGAAACTCCTACATTAGCAAGGTTTACCACTTTATTTACAAAATCCTGTTGATGCAAGTGTAAATAATTAGTTTGCAGATGAAACATAAGTACTGCTTATCACTAGCAGACCCAATAACTTGTATAGCTCGGTATCCTAAATTGAGAGTAACGTTATCAGTCATATTGGTATTTTGAAGCATCAGTCTTTCAGTGTTCATTGATTCTGCATTATCTCCATAGCCATTAGAAGTGTGCACCTACTTGTTGTGTTTTTTTTTTTTTTAATTATTATTAATATTATTTTTATTCAGCTGAGCACTAGCCAACCTCTGAATATTCCACTCCAGTCCAGCAGGATACTCTTTTTAGCCTGACTAACCCCTCCATCTCTTCTCTTCCTTCTTGGCAAATGATTCAAAAGTCCTAAAATGAGACTTCAGGTTTTAGAATTATGTTGATTGGTGGGGCCTTTCTCAGTTCTCCTTGAAAATGCAAGCCCTACAGTTACACAGTTATTTAACTGTTAAATCTCTGCCACTATTCACATCATTCAGTGACACTCTAGAACAAGGACATACACTATTTTCACAGATAAACAATGAAAAAGAAAATGTGCTGCTACAAATTCAGTTCAACATTTGGTGCAAGGAAGGAATTAACACTGGATAGTGCACTAGTTTATTTCAGGGTAATTTTCAACTAACATATAATTGTCATAAGAAATTTGTAAATGTATTAATTTTTCCTACTATGAATAATTTTTAATTTTTTTTCTTTTTTTAATTCCAGAAAATGTGATGATAATGCTGCCTGCCTTGTATGTTTTAATTTGTGTGTTAATTTTTTTTTTATGTTACCAAAATTTCCCACAATGCCATTTTGTTTTTAATGGCACCATTGCTACAACACAGTGTCCTTTTGTCAGGGACATGTCTTGGTAATCACATATTGTTATGCTATAGATATGACTGTGTTTAAGCCAGTACCATATGTGAGTCACCTTCTAAATGTGTGGATAGTAAAAACCTTTCATGAGTACAGCTTTGATTAAGATATTAGGTTCATTAACTCTTTGTTATGCCAGTTGCAAAAGTTTGAAGTGGATAAGCTGAACCAAAGCACGAACGCTAACTTCCTGCCATTTTATCTCCAACTGGCTCTTTCATATAGTCTTTTAACAAAAAGAATGTTAGAGAGAGAACTGCTAAGATGTAATTGCTAACAGACCAAGAGTTGCCTTTATCTTCTGACAAAGAAAATTACAAAAAAGGTTTCTTAAAAAAATTTTGAAAATCACAGGGCTAAATAGTTAGCATAGTTGGACTGTAAGGAGTCATTTACCACTATTATTCAAGCTGATCCAAAACTCTAAGACAGAAAATCAAGTCAAAATGATAAACCTATGAATCATAAACTAGAATGCCAGATTCTGAATCATTAAACCACACAAGTGAAAACCATAATATCAAAGGGCTATAATGCTATGCTGGAATTTATAAAAGAGTCTCATAAACTCCAAAAATTATCTAAAGCAAAGATAGTTTAATAATGGGCCTTTATAGGTCTTTCAGTTCTTAATACTCTTAGGTTCTTTTGATTTTGCATCTTGTATTCATTTTGGGTTTAGTTGCACAATTGTGATTCTGAACCCTACTTTGTTTTTGGTTACTACATTCATCTTCTGGTTCTCTTTCCATTTTCTTTATTAGTCTGCCATCTTTTCACCTTGTGGAAGAACAATAATTCATGTCCATAACTTGTCTTCTTGTTTAACTGAACAAATTTTGAACAAATATGCTAAAACAGTATTTTTATCTCTGAGTTTGTGTTTTATTTACTCATAGGAACAGATACATTTTTCTATGGTCATTTGTTAAAATTGTATAATTTGCTCATAAATGTATGTTGATATTAATTATTAATAGGTCCTTCCTCTGGCATCCTTATTTCTGATTTCATATGATATGATACAGAGAATAAGTGTTTCTCCAAACAGACAATATAATTCCACCTGAAATAACTGAGTTGTAATTTAAGGCTCCTCTCCTGTTTCGTTTAAGCTGATAAAATGAAACAACAGAACAAAAAAAAAAAACAGAAATGATGTTTGGTTGTCTCATATTTGGAGCAATGCAATATCTGTTTAATATCATTTTTATTTTATACTAAATGGGTTTTTTTTTTCTTCATATCAGGCACCGAATCAACAGCAATCTAGAAAGTCTACTAATTTGACTTGTTGGAAATTTATATGAACAAAATGAAATAGTAAGGTTTAATGTCACAAATGGTACATAGCATGCAATTGCAGTTAAGGAATTAGAACAACTTTGTTTACTAACATAAAATATCTATACTAATAAAATGCAAAGCCCTCACTGACTCACTCATCACTAATTCTCCAACTTCCCATGTAGGTAGAAGGCTGAAATTTGGCAGGCTTATTCCTTACAGCTTACTTACAAAAGTTAAGCAGGTTTCATTTCCAAATTCTACGTGTAATGGTCATAACGGTCGACAACGTCTGCCATGTTAAACTTTCTTATTTATGGCCCCATCTTCACGAAATTTGGTAGGCGGCTTCCCTGCGCTAACCGAAACCAATGTATGTACTTATTTCAGTGGTATGATGCCACTGTCGGCCGTCATATTGAACTTTCCAGCGATCTTTGTTACTTATGGGCCCATCTTCAAGAAATTTGGTATGCGGGTTCCCAACGCAAACTGAATCCTACTTACGTACATATATACATCCATAGCTTGCAGCTCGGTCACAGTGTGAGGCGGCGTTGGGTGCCCCATCCCAACGCCTCCCACGTTGTTGGCTGCCTGCCTATATAAGGCCATCCGTCGCTCTGGTCTCTACATTCCCTTCCTTGCTTCGCCACGGGATTCACGTCTCCCTGCTAATAACCACCGCCTTTTTATTTAATCCACGGATTCTCCGCTGTTTTATTGTTTGTTTATTATGATTATAGTTATTGTGTAGGTATTTTAGACTTCCTTTACATTGTTCAGGTACCCATTTCCTTTATCGTTCCAACCATACCCCTATTAACATGTCTATCGAGGTGATCACCATCGATCAAAGAACTGTCACTTACCGAGTGGTTTCCATGCCCAGAGATGACACCTGCCTTTTCCATTCTCTTTGTTACAATATTGCACGGCCATATCAGGCTCACTCTTGATATCCGGAGGAACATTGTTTCTTATGTATTGAATGACTGGGGCAGGTTCAAGTTGTGGACTGATGACACTACAGGAGATAATTATACTACACAGGAGCACTATAAGAGTGGAATGCTTAAGTCCTTCACCTATGGTTCTTCATGTGAGTTGATGGCTGCCGTTGAATTGTTGAGTTGTCGCTTTCAAGTGAGCCGAAATAGCCAAATATTTTACACCTTTGGACAACCGCCAATGCCTCGAAAACATCTTAGATTCACAGGTGACGATTTCAGTAGTGGACACTTTGATGTTTATGAATGTTTAAACTCTCAAAAGCTGGATGTGAAGTTATCGAATGAAACCGGTTGTATACTTACAATGCTTGACAGATGCCGAATGTCTCTTCAACACAAGTCCTACAAATGCTGTCGTAATTGAAACAAACCATGAAACTCAAACCAATTATGACAGCAGCAATCCAAGCTGTGAGATTTAAAACAAGATTACTTTTCACATGGCCAACTGTACGTTGCATACTCAAAAGTAAGCTCAGCACACAGCTTGATCATATTACAACTGGAGGACCGAACTGACAATGTGGTATACAAAGAGATCCTTAACAAATAATTATTGGTATATTTTCCCTCAGTTTTAAAAGGTTTAATTTTCTTCTTAATAAAAATTTTAAGACAGTACTTCACCGCTGCGAAGCACGGGTATTTGCTAGTATTTAATATTTTCCAACTGACAAAAATATATTAGATGCTTTTATTTGAAGCAATTCTTTTGCATATGAAATTAATATTTGTAACAAATTGATTAAAAAGGTTAAATAATAAGATGTACAGGTTGGCAATAAATTATATTTGGTGGTGGTTTTGAACCAGTGGCCAAAAGTAATTTTTGAAATGGCGTTCATAAAAGCACTTATAAACTCATACTGGTTTAATGAGAGTACTCACAGTCTTTGATTAGAATGCTGAAAATCTGAGCATAGAATCTGCAGGTCTTCCAAACTGTGTAGACAGACAGTAGTTAAGAAAAAGCTCTTTATATGGTATTTCTTTAACACTATTCTAGATAAATAGATACCAACAGAAATAATCCCCATGAACTGTTTAGAGGAGTTGCTAATTTAACAAATAGCAGTTATGAACCGCAATGCAAAATACCTACAGACGTTGGCAGTGCAGACTTTTATGAACATCTTTAATCATATAATTGACAAAATGAGATCTCAATCTTTCACTACTGAAACTGCTGGACTTCGCCATAGTAATGAGCATCACCCTAGTCCAAATTACAGGTCAGGTGTGGCTCACATAACAAGTAAAGCTGACTTTCCTTTGTCATTTGTGGTGGGCATGAAGTAGGTAAGTTCACAGTACGAAGTCACACATGTATAATAAAATAATTTGTTTCATGTATAATACAGGATTATAATAAAAAGGTGAGAAAAAATTGTTAAAGTGTTTCTGCAGTTAACAGACATTGTGAAGGTGGAAAAAAGAAATCAAATTACTGTTTATACTTGCTGATAAGTCTGGGTTTGATTTTACTGTATAATTTCCAGTATTTTATAATGTCAGTCATATAAGTCGAATGTCGAAAACTCACACTATTGGTCCATGAGATTATGATATGCCAACACCCACCTGAGAGAGTAACCACTGAGCACACAGCCTTTTTTTTCTATGTATTGTGCCTACGTGACCACACGGTAATACCGAACTATTCCGAAGCAATGTTTGCACTGTTTAGTGTTGTTCGTATTGTAGCGGTGCTACATGGTTAATGTTGTCGTAAATGTATTTTGTGCTGAGTCCCGTCTTTCATAGCATTCTCCTGTTTACATGGTGTGTGTGTGTCTATGTAAATATGCTCCCCTGGAAACAATGGGGAGAAGGATAACTGTGGAACCGTGGCCCCTCACAATAATTGGTCCTGTTAATTCTATCACCTGCATCTGATTATTTGCTATTTAAATGGAAGGACGGAAAGAAAAAAAAAATTGTTCTACCAGACTGCCATTTCATTACAGAGTCAGGAGAAAACACAGATTCAAATCATTCACACCTTTATCTACCTACCACTTTCCATGCCCGATAACAACATCTTTGCTAACAAAGCCCCAGGGTTCTGGATTATGCCACGTACCGAGGACAACCACGATGAGACTGTTTCTTGTTGTTTGGGGAGTGGAGCAAGCCATCATTTTCATCTGTGTAATTTCCATGGAACTATTTTTCCAGCTGAACCAGGTTCACAAACATTATCCATTTTCTGTTAAATCTTCTGGACTTTTATGTGCGTTTCGTGTTTTCTGTGTGTATTAGTGAGTTTGCGTTCAGTGTGTGGTCAAGGGAGGGTTTGTATTGTATACTGACTTTGTGCTGCACTTTTTATTATACTTTCCGCCGGACACTTTTGGGGTTAAATGTTATGTCGAGGTCGGTTGGTGTATGATATATATATTGTTTGGAGTTTTTTCATTTCTTTCTTTATCAATATATACTCACTTTATTATTTAACATACTGCTTGTTTTTTGGCTTATTTTTGATCATCGATTGGGGAAGTTTATATGGAAGAAGTACAGCTCTTCTGGCTAATGTCCTCCACTTGCCAGGCCATGAGTCTTGGTGGTGTAGTTGCCAGTTTTGGAGGGTGAGTCAGCCATTACAGTATCTCACACCCACATACGCCTTTATTGTAAGAGTATCCCTTATCTACGATGGAGTGTTTGATCAGAAGAAGATATGAAGCTGGTTTTAAATTAAAAGTCGTTGAAGTGGCAAAAGAAAATGCTGCTGCAACAAAATTCGATGTGTCTGAAAAAACTAGTGCAAGTTTGGAGGAGGCAAATTTAAGTGTTGCATTTTTGAATGCCGTATAAGTCGGGTTCTGATTTTATGATCAATTTTTCTGGTTTCAAGACCCGACATATACGTGAGTATATACGGTAGGTCGATAGAATTTATTAGAAGAGCAGTCCATGGATGCTTTATAGGTGGAGAGTGGAGACCAGGGGTCAGATTTTTTTGAAACTTGCAAATGCATGTCTTGGGCCTCCAGGCAAATGCTGGGATTTATAAAACAAAACTTGTCAGGAGAAATTGTGTGTATTTATGGTATCTCTGCCCCATCTGTACTCAACATTTTAGAGAAACTGGGAAATGACAACACCCTTGATACAGAAGGGAAATGCAGCCAAATCAGCTAAATGACAATTCAACATACGATAGTTTATATGACTGAGCTGTTTTTATATTGTGTGGTGACATAATAAACATATTAAACCTCAAAAGTGGTAAATAAGATGAATAGATTCTATTGTAGTTGCCTTTTAAGAGGGCCAATGCTGCCTATTTGTACTGAAGAATTCGTTTAAGCTTCCTAATTAGAAACCAATGCAATCTCTAGTTGTCAATAATTATATTAGGTAAAGTCAAAGATGAGTGTGCAGAAAGCTGTAAATAACCCATATATAAATATAAATAGCTCAATAACCCATTCCTAGCCATTAGGGATCATTATCTTGTTGTAGGATAAAGTGCCGTCCAATGAGTTTGGAAGGATTTACTGGAACTTGAGCAGATGAGATGTTTCTATACACCTCAGAATTCATTGTGCAGCTGCCATCAGCATTTCCATCATCAATGAAGATAAGTGTGCCAGTACCTGTGGCAGTCATACAAGCTCAAGCCATAACACCCTCACCATCATATTTAACAGATGAGGTGGTATGCTTTGATTCTTGGACAGGTCCTTTTCGTCTCCACACTTTGCTCTTGCCTTCAATCTGATGTTTGACTTGTCTGTCCACAAGACCTTTTTCCAGAATTCTGCTGTTTCTTTTAAGTACTTGTTCACAAACTGTAATCTAGCCATTCTGATTTTGTGACAAGCGTGTGGTTTGCATCTTGCAGTAGAGCCTCTGTATTTCTATTCATGATGTTTTTTGCGGATCATATTGTAGCCTTTGACACATACACATCTGCCTCCTGAAGACTGATTCTGATCTGTCAGACAGGCGTTTGGAGCTCTTTGTTTACCATAGTGTGTATTTTTTTGTTATCAGCAGTGGAAGTTTTTTCTTGGCCTCCCAGTCCCTTTGTGATTACTGAGCTCACCAGTGCGTTCTTTTTGCTTGATGATATTCCAGGTGACTGATTTAGGTAATCATGTTTTTACTGATGTCTCTGACATGTTTTATTTTTGTTTTTCAGCCTCATAATGGCTTCTTTGACTTTCATTGGTACAGCTCTTGTCCTCATGTTGAACAATGGAAACATAAGACTCAAAAGGGTAGAAGTAAGCCTAGGTGCCTTATACCTGCAATAATGATGCAATGAAAAACACCTGAGTAATCACAAACAGCCAATTCTCCCAAACATTATGGTGACCATGTAGAAAAAGTATCAGCATTTCTGCATGGTGCGAACGAAATGTATGCACATTCTTTTCAATTAAAGTCTGCAGTGTGCACTTTAATCACATCTGAATTGTTTGATTAGTAATTTTAAACCATGGAGCACAGCACTAAATCAAGGAAAAATGGGCCATTGTCCCAAACATTATGAAGGGCACTGTATGTATGAGGTTAATTAAAATGGTTCAGAGATGGTAGTTTTATTGAGACAACTAGATAAAGTTTGAGGCATATTCATGAATACGCAACTACAAGGTGATTGTAATTTATAAAGGGTATATTGCATACTAATGTGTGTATGCCAGGTTTTATATATCAAAGCTGTTTTTTCAGCTTCTGTATATTTTACCACTCAAAGCAACTCAAAGTTTTATTGTTGAGACCATAGGCATTTGTAATTAGTAAACTGTGCATTCATCTTTTTGTATCCCTGAAATCAGAGTATGAAAATCAAAGAAAAACTGGTAAATTTAAATTTTAATAAGTTAATATGATTAAGATCTGAATTGCTATTGTTGAAGAGAAGAGAAAAAAATAAAATGTCACAACCATTTCATTCAGGAGAGGCTTCAGGCTGACTTAAGTTTTCCAAATGGAATGTAATTTAGCCATTATTTTTTGTTTGACACAGAAATAGTACACAATAGTCATTAGTCTGACTGCCCATTTCATAGTTGTCCTTAACTGCCTTGTCTTAAAATGCTTGCCTAGTAGTTCTTATATGATGAACCCTGTGCTAAATCTGGCTCTGTGTCAGCTGCGCATGTGAGTAGAAAAAGGTAGATTTATAAAATATATTTGCACAGAGCACAGTGACATATTAAACTTATACACTTATTACATATGGGTAAAGTAATGACAAGCCCCCCATCGGCAAGCTATATTCTGCTTATTATCTATACTACTTTTTCTTCTTCAACTAGGTTTCTTCAGCAGTTTTGCTCAGCCATGGCTTTTAATAATAGGCAGATGTGCATTCAAATCATTCAATTATTGTTTTCCTAAGCAGTGTGCTATTATTTTTTACATAGCATAAAGAGTGAAATTCACAGAGTGACATTGTAGAGAAACTACCACATATGAGTTTCATTGTAATTTGTACAAGTAACAGTATTTCTGAATTGAATTGATTACACTCCATTGTATTTTTAATAAAAACCTTAGATATTTGAAAAAGCCAAGAAATCATCTGAACATCACACAGTTTCTGTGGCATTTCATGCACATGTACAATTAAAAAAAAAATACTCAGACAAGAGTGTGCAGTAGAACAGGTTAAAGTATGATAAATCAATTATCACATTTTTAATGCATGATAAGTCAATCTTGCTGAAGATATTATGATGAAACACCTGAGGATAACTTTTTTGAGCGAATAAACTCACCGACCTTCACTGATATCATCAATCAATCTATAAACAAATGGGGAGACCATGTAAACTCCATGCAGAACTTGCAGAAAACCTCTGTAAAAACGTACTAAACCTTAATTTGATTAAACTTCGGTGAATTGGTGTTGATAAAGTGGGCTAGGTGTATTTGTAAGTGTATATGTTTTCTATGCAATAGACTCCTGAACTGCCCTGAAAACTCTCCTGGATAAGTTAGGAAGATACAGTGGTGTGAAAAACTATTTGCCCCCTTCCTGATTTCTTATTCTTTTGCATGTTTGTCACACAAAATGTTTCTGATCATCAAACACATTTAACCATTAGTCAAATATAACACAAGTAAACACAAAATGCAGTTTTTAAATGATGGTTTTTATTATTTAGGGGAAAAAAATCCAAACCTACATGGCCCTGTGTGAAAAAGTATTTGCCCCCTTGTTAAAAAATAACCTAACTGTGGTATATCACACCTGAGTTCAATTTCCGTAGCCACCCCCAGGCCTGATTACTGCCACACCTGTTTCAATCAAGAAATCACTTAAATAGGAGCTGCCTGACACAGAGAAGTAGACCAAAAGCACCTCAAAAGCTAGACATCATGCCAAGATCCAAAGAAATTCAGGAACAAATGAGAACAGAAGTAATTGAGATCTATCAGTCTGGTAAAGGTTATAAAGCCATTTCTAAAGCTTTGGGACTCCAGCGAACCACAGTGAGAGCCATTATCCACAAATGGCAAAAACATGGAATAGTGGTGAACCTTCCCAGGAGTGGCGGCCGACCAAAATTACCCCAAGAGCGCAGAGACGACTCATCCGAGAGGTCACAAAAGACCCCAGGACAACATCTAAAGAACTGCAGGCCTCACATGCCTCAATTAAGGTCAGTGTTCACGACTCCACCATAAGAAAGAGACTGGGCAAAAACGGCCTGCATGGCAGATTTCCAAGACGCAAACCACTGTTAAGCAAGAAGAACATTAGGGCTCGTCTCAATTTTGCTAAGAAACATCTCAATGATTGCCAAGACTTTTGGGAAAATACCTTGTGGACTGATGAGACAAAAGTTGAACTTTTGGAAGGCAAATGTCCGTTACATCTGGCGTGAAAGGAACACAGCATTTCAGAAAAAGATCATCATACCAACAGTAAAATATGGTGGTGGTAGTGTGATGGTCTGGGGTTGTTTTGCTGCTTCAGGACCTGGAAGACTTGCTGTGATATATGGAACCATGAATTCTAATGTCTACCAAAAAATCCTGAAGGAGAATGTCCGGCCATCTGTTCGTCAACTCAAGCTGAAGCGATCTTGGTGCTGCAACAGGACAATGACCCAAAACACACCAGCAAATCCACCTCTGAATGGCTGAAGAAAAACAAAATGAAGACTTTGGAGTGGCCTAGTCAAAGTCCTGACCTGAATCCAATTGAGATGCTATGGCATGACCTTAAAAAGGCGGTTCATGCTAGAAAACCCTCAAATAAAGCTGAATTATAACAATTCTGCAAAGATGAGTGGGCCAAAATTCCTCCAGAGCTGTAAAGACTCATTGCAAGTTATCGCAAACGCTTGATTGCAGTTATTGCTGCTAAGGGTGGCCCAACCAGTTATTAGGTTCAGGGGGCAATTACTTTTTCACACAGGGCCATGTAGGTTTGGATTTTTTTTCTCTCTAAATAATAAAAACCATCATTTAAAAACTGCATTTTGTGTTTACTTGTGTTATATTTGACTAATGGTTAAATGTGTTTGATGATCAGAAACATTTTGTTTGACAAACATGCAAAAGAATAAGAAATCAGGAAGAGGGCAAATAGTTTTTCACACCACTGTAGATGGATGGATAAATGGATGCCTATAATGTCTGTTCGGTTCTTGATTTCCTGCTACACGTGTGTTCTCTCTCTCTCTCTCACTGAAGAAAACGTGTACATTATCATTCCAGCTGTAGCAGACAGTATCTGTGAAATAATTAAATAAGCCTCCATATTGTGAAAGAATATAACCAATTGTAAGTTTGTTTTTTTTTATTTATTTCTGGCTAGATGGATACAAAACAGAGACATATTCACATATGAGTATCAATATTTAATGAAGGATGTTGAAGGAGGAAGACCAGCAGTGAAGTAAAACTCATAGCCAGTCTCTTTTTAAAATGGCTGAATCTCACAACAAGGGGTTGATTTTTGCTTTTTTCCTTCTTAAAATGAAATGGACAATCTATTTTGTAATGTGTGTAACCTCATGGCATGGATCAATACTCAATAACATTTTTATCTTGAGAAATGGATGCAGTCAGTAAATTGTAAGGCTTTTCTCTACGATTGGACTGTGGTATCCATAAGTTCCATTACAACATGCAAAAGCTGGCTAGTTATTTTTTAAAATTTACGCAATATACTTTGCTTTGGAATGCAATTTCATGTGACAAATTAATATATCTTCAACCTGAAAAATACCAAACTTCTCCTTCAACTATATTTAAAAACTTGGGTTTCTCTACTTACCTTGTAAAGCTAAATGTGTCATGAACAGGGTGCAGGTCTCACTTTACTGCTTCATACTCTTCAAAGTAGTTTTAACTCTCCAGTGTGTTTACAGCTAAATATGGTGAATTTTATTGGGACACCATGAAATGGAATTTAAATGAGGCACATCAATTCTAAAAATGGTATAATGCAAGCATACTTTTCCAGTTTAAGGGTCAAATCTCAAAAATCAAAGAGAAACATCACTGAAGAATTACACTCCCTTTAACATGGCTACCATTTCAACATGATCTAAATGATCTGAAAAGCAAACTGAATGACTACAAGGGCACGGCTTGTACAAAATTTAAAAACTACCATGCTCAGGGAGCCCATGGGAGTCTTTTCTGACCCAAATGTTGTCCATTTGTTTTAAAAGGCTGCCTAAATACACCCCAGAGATCATATAAGCTCACTAGATATGTATTGGTCATAGTGATTCCATTGGCCCTACATATTTATGATTAAACTTTTGAGTTATTAGCAACTTCCAAAAAAATTTTAAAGAAACTCTATGTACTCACATTTTTTAAAGGTTCATGCCTGCATTTCTTTCTTAACTTCAGTCATTTTACAGAAGATGGTAATCATGCAATTGGCCCAGTAATGAAAAAAGCAAAACATGATGGATTCCAGCACTACCTTATATACTCAACAAAGCCTAAAGGCAGCTCATGGTTGAGTGCACTCAGCATATGACTTTGTGGATGAAACTCTTACAGCCACAGATAAGTTATTTGCTACTGGTTTCTTTTTATCATAATGCTGATTGCCCTTTTACAAGGTAACATCTTGTGTTGATCTGCATTTCATGGTATTTCTTTTTATAAAAAAATGAAACTTTGTAAATGCTTATGAATGCTCAGTTTAATACTATTTTATAATCTTTTGTATTTTTTATGATAAGGGGATGTTCTTTCTTTTGTTTTTTAGATGCACTGGGGGTGGACACTGTTGAGGGTTGCAGACCATCTGCCACAATCTTTGATCTCACTCCACCTCCTTCTCTTCCTCATTCACTTCATAGTTCCATTCAAGAATCTTGTTTTCAAAGAAACTTTATTTCCCATAACCCTTTGTTTTTTATTGTATCAGTGTTCTTCACTGAGGAAGAGACTGTTAGTGGGGTAAATGCAAACTCAGGGTTATAGCCATCATATAATGCTAACAACTTTTGAAAGTTTCCCAGTGTTTACTTAGTGGTGGTTTTTGTGGGGTGGCATTCAGGAAAATTACATTTATTAAAAGGGGGATTAGGAATGTTCATGAGCAGGATCCCGAGTCATATAAAGCTTTCTAATCAATAGTCAAAACAGGAGGCTTGTCACAGTCAATGGCCTATGCAATTCCTATATTGTATTCCTCACAATTACTTTTCTGTTCTAATTATGGCTGATATCAGAATATTCATTTGAAAAATCAAACCTCTGAATTCTAGACCACAGCAGGCAACTTTTCTAGATTTATTTCACCACTAGCTAGTGCTGGGAGGTATACCGGTTCATACCAAAAAACATTTTTTATTTTTATGATATGAAATTTTCCTTATACTGCAATAACGGTTTATATAGCCTGAACAATGTTCGGAACATGGAGCAGCGGGAAACTAAGGGGGAGGGGGACCATTTTCACTGCTACACCGCTAAACACGCATGCAATAAAGTTCATGCGTTAGTGGAGCTTTTGAGCGGTGAAAATGGATAGAAAGCATTCCAAAACTGAAGCTGTAGCAGACGATACAGTTGAACATGATGACACAGAAGAATGTTTGCTGAAAAAAGGAGCCATGTCTGTTGTCTGGAGATACTTTGGTTTTAAAAAGTCGGATGCGGACCAAACAACTATTTACTGCCAATGCTGTAGAGATAAAGTTGTCACCGGAGGCGGCAACACAAAAAAACATGCTTTGGAGTACCATGAATGTATGGAACCAAGATTGGCACCCCCCACGTCCTTAGGTAAAACTGAAAAAGCTAGAGAACTCTCAAGTCAAACGTCACTTATAGACACGTTTGCTAGAGGTACTGCCTACGACAAAAAAAGCAAGTGGTAGATCAAGATAACCAGTGCCATTAAAATCCATATAGCTGACGTGTCAGTGGACAGAGATTATTAACATTAACAGAAAGTGTAGTTGGTTTACAAAAAATATTTACTATTTATTCCTTTTCTAAGACATGTTCAGTGCAATACAACTTTTGACAAGCACCTCTGGATATTTTACTAAGTGTAAATGCCTCTTTGGATGGTTGAAAATATGTTGTCAAAATTATAGTTTAAGTTGTATGCAAAATTTGTTTAATAAAAAGTTTCTTTATTTTGACTGTAACTGTCATGCAATGTGATTCCTTCTCTTCATTAGAGGCCTAGGGGAACCTGGGCAAGGTACAAGCCACTGTTGCTACAGGGTGTAGACATAGTGATATGGTGAACAGCAGAAAAGAAACAGGCAGCAGTCCCGAGACTCAGACCATATTTCTCTGTTCTGTTTTCTATTCTCCGTTTACCAGAAAGATATAAAAATGCTTCAGTTTCTGCATAGATCAACAATGGTGCAAGCCAATTTCCTCCTCTTGAAAAAATAGTGTAAACACATTTACTTTGGTTCAACAATGGTACTGTGGCCAGCTATCAAAAAGTTCTTGATTATAAACCAATGTCCCCAGAACTTGTTAATTTCCAAAGGAAGCAGACAGTTCTGTATCACCACGTTGTGTGTGGATGAGATACTTAATCAAACCAAAGGAAGCTGACAGTTCTGTATCACCACATTGTGTGTGGATGAGACACTTAATCAAGCAGTCTGACTATTTAGCCAGGCAGGTAAATATTTATGTCCTGTAGATAACCATCAACAATAACCTGTAGCAGAATTTTTCAGAAATTCTGCCTTTTCTTTAAAACACTGGTTTATAACCCATTACAATAAGTAACACACAGAAATGTAATTTTCTTTAGAATACTGAATTCTAGCCCATTACACAGGCAGGGTGGAATGGGTGGAGATGAGTTTCAGGAGTAATGTGTGGCAGACGGGTATCAGCAAGCATGAAAGGGAAGGACTATAGGACGGTAGTGAGACCAGCAATGTTATATGGGTTGGAGACGGTGGCACTGACCAGAAAAGAGGAGACAGAGCTGGAGGTGGCAGAGTTAAAGATAATAATACATTTTATTTATATAGTACTAGTAGTAGTTTATTTATATAGCGCCCTTCACAGACTAAAGGTCACAGAGCGCTGAACAGCAAATACAGAACAAATACAAACAGTTGAAACAAAAACATAAACAAAACCAATAAATAAACAAACTGGAACTATTCAGCACTGATTAAAAGCTTGCTTAAAAAGAAATGTTTTTACTTGTTTTTTTTAAAAAAATCAACAGACTCGACTCCACGCAGACCACAAGGCAGGCTATTCCATAGTTTTGGTGCCACAGACTGAAAGGCACGATCCCCACGGGTTTTTAAGCCAAGTGCGTGGGACAACAAGAAGACCCTGTTGCCCAGATCTTAGAGTCCAGCAAGCTGTATGTCATTGGAGCAGGCTGGTTAGGTACTCCGGAGCTTGTTCATGCAAAGCTCTGAAAGTAAGTACCAAAACTTTAAAATGAATTCTATAAAACACTGGGAACCAATGCAGTGTGTACAGAATGGGAGTGATATGATCATTCCGGCTAGCACGAGTTAGGAGCCTACCAGCTGTATTTTGAACTAGCTGAAGGCGTGAGAGAGAGGACTATTTCCCATGCTCAAGGCACTTACAGAATATAAGAAAGAACGGCAGGGTATACAGTATATAGCATTGTACAAACCAAATAAATAAATAAAGAAGATTAAGACAGCAAATTCAGAGAAAGCCTAACAGACAACATAATTGATGGTCTAGCACACACATACAGGTTACATAAGCATCTTGACAGAGAGGTAAACTGAGAGAAAGGTAATAAAGTCAAGTACAGCTAAAAACCTTCCTGAACAGATGAGTTTTAAGTTGTTTTTTTAAAAGAATTCATGGAGTCAGCTGACCTGATTAATTTCGGTAGGTCATTCCAGAGTCTGGGCGCTATACAGCTGTTTTATCTTGGTAGAGTAATATATATTGCTCTACTTTCCCCTATTGTATTATTAATATGTAGCTTTAGAATGCCTAATCTCATAGATTTACCACTGTATATAATTTATGCCCACCTTTCCTTCTATATCTATAACCTCAGGCAATTAGATGTAGTAAAAAGACAAGCAGGAGTTAAATTACATATAACATAATGTATTACTGATAATATTCATAAATATTCATAAATAATAACAAAATGCACAGTACATTTGAATATTGGCAACCATACAACCTGATAAAATTTTGATGTGTAACTCAGGTGGCACACAGACTTGTAGTTACTTAAAATGTCTCTAGTTAAGGCATCATTGGTGCTCAGCTTTCAGCCATATGTCTGTTCAATATGTGCTGTGCTCTTCATTGTGTTGTCTTCATCAGTTCATGGTGTGATGGTCTTCATCAGTTGTTAACAAGAGAAAGATACTTCTACGTCATCACAGGTTAGCAAGAGAGATGCTTCTTCATCATATGTTGGTTAGAGAGAAAGAATGTGGTTGAACAAGCAAATTTATAGGTTTTCTGTCCAACCCCTACAGCCAATCCAGACAGCCATATCTCAGACCAATGGGGGAAATAGTACATCTTAACACCTGCAACCCCCCAAGACCATATGTTAAGCTAACCTGGCTTTGTGTGGGGGATGAGAGAAAGACTTTAGCAAAGAAATACTCATCAAACTGGTTTAAGACACATCCCCAAATCCTGTCGTAAAATTACAAAGAAAAGTCGTAAAGTAGGCAAACACGAAATCACTAAAGTAACACTAAACTACATTGCTTCGCCTAAGTTACAAATAAAGACATGCAAAACATTTATCAAGTTATATGCAAAATCTTACATCACAACAACAGCTGAAGGTCCTGTCACCCATGGAGTGTAGATTAGTGTTGGGCACAACACAATTGCCAGAATCAGAGGACCTTAGTGGGCAGGCAGGCACATAGTGATGGAGAAGGTCACTGATGTAGTTTGGTGCAAGGTTATTTAAGGCTTTGTAGGTTATTAGTAGGATTTTATATTCGATTCTGTAAGACACAGGGAGCCAGTGAAGACGGAGCAGGATGGATGTGATGTACTCGCTGCTGCTGGTTCGAATAAGGACTCTTGCAGCCGAGTTTTGAATAAGCTGGAGCTGTGATATAAGATTAGAAGGGGCACCTGCCAGCAGCGAATTACAATAACCAAGGCGGGATGTGATAAAAGCATGGACAAGTTTCTCAGCATTAGAAAAGGAGAGGAAAGAGCGAACATGGGATATGTTATGGAGGTGAAAGTAAGAAAGTTTCTTAATGTGATTTATGTGGGTGGAATAAGAGAGGGAGGAATAAAAAGTGACACCAAGATAGAGGCAAGTCTGATAAGATCACCGCCAAGATGGACTAGGAAGAAGCTCATTTTATTAAGTTGCATTTTAGTCTCAATTTGCAGGAGTTCAGTTTTGTTGCAATTTAATTTTAAAGAGTTCTGCTCCATCCAGGTTTTAATTTCACTAAGGCAGGCTGTGAGCTGAGAAAGCTCTGATGAAGTTCCACTTTTAACATTGAAGTAGAGTTGAGTATCATCTGCATAAAAATGATAACCCAGTCCATAGCTATGAATAATATGGCCAAGAGGAAGCATATAAATACAGAAGAGAAGAGGGCCGTGGACAGAGCCCTGAGGAACTCCTTGTGTGACTGACGCCAAGCTGGATCTTTTGTTGCCAAGACTAACAAACTCTTGCCTATCAGTCAGGTAGGACTTGAACCACTGGAGTGCAGTGCCAGAGATACCCAGCATGTTCTCCATTCTGGACGGTAGAATGTGATGTCTGACAGTGTCAAATGCTGCTGTCTAATAGAATTAATATGCTGGTTTGTCCAGAGTCTGCTGCCATAAGTAAATCATTGGTTACCCGTAGCAGAGCAGTTTCACAGCTGTGCCGCGCGCTGAAACCAGATTTAAAGGGTTCCATCAAATTATTAGAGGTTAAGTAATTGGTGAACTGGGAGGCTACAACACGCTCAAGAGCTTTTGACAGGAGAGTTAAGTGGGAAATAGGCCGGAAATTGTTAAGATTGTCAGCATCAAGACCAGACTTTTTTAACATTTGGGGTTACAGAAGTGATTTTAAAAGTGAACGGTACAGAGCCACTGTAAAGGGATGAGTTTATTATTGTTTTAACAGTCGGGATTATGGCATGAAGGCAGGATTTAAGTAGTGTGCTGGGGATGGGGTCCAGTACACAAGTAGTCGGCCTCATCTTACAAAGCAGGTTATTAACGAACGCAGATGTGACTGGTGAGAGCTTAGAGAAGGAGCTGGATGGAGTGGGAAAACAGGGAGAGATATAAATAGATGATGTATTTATGTTAGTTGAATTATTTAGATCTTTAATTTTGTTATGGAAGAAGTGGAGGAATTCCTCACAGACTTCAGTAGAAGAGGTAGTTGGGCCAGATGTTGGTTCGAGTAGTTTATTAACTACAGAGAACAAAACCCTTGGGTTATCGTGGCCAATTTCTTTTATTCTGCCATTGTGGGTGTTCTTAGCAGCAGTTAGTGCTTCTCTGTAAGCTCTTTGGTGGTCAGAGAAAGCCTGGATGTGCACGGTGAGGCCAGTCTTACGTGACATTCTCTCAAGGCGTCGGCCAGCTGCTTTCATAGATCGCAATTCTGAATTATACCAAGGAGCTGAACGTTTAAAGGAAACCTCCCTATGTTTTAAAGGAGATATTTTATCTAAGATTTGCATTGGGTGTGATGAGGATGGATAGGATTAGAAATGAGTACATTAGAGGGTCAGCTCAAGTTGGGAGACTACGTCAGAGAGGCAAGATTGCATTGGTTTGGACATGTGCAAAGGAGAGATGCTGAGTATATTGGGAGAAGGATGCTAAGGATAGAGCTGCCAGGGAAGAGGAAAAGAGGAAGGCCTAAGAGAAGGTTTATGGATGTGGTGAGAGAGGACATGCAGGTGATGGGTGCAATGGAACAAGTTGCAGAGGACAGAAAGATATGGAAGAGGTTGATCTGCTGTTGCAACACCTAGCGGGAGTGGCCAAGAGAAGAAGAAGTAAGTAAAGCTTGTACCAATTATATTTTTGTAAACTAACAAAGCATGAACTGAATCATCTCAGATATCATACAGGATTTTTAAAGTTGAGATACACGTGAAAATACATTTTGGCATTCAAACAAAATTAAACTATTATTGTCATTTACATCTGGTAGTCATTTGCCCACACAGGTGGTTTTCTAACTCAGATTAGGCAAGGTTGTTTTGCATATTAGGAATAGATAAATGTCCTTCATCAATTGCCTCTCCAGAGGTTAAACAAACAGGAGCAAGAAAAACAGCATTCCATATACATCTATCTGACAGCTCCTACGTATACTGTCCTTTCTTTCTCAATACTCTAAGTGGTCTAGTAAGCTTAGATTTTACTCTTTTTTTGTATTCCTGGTTTTTCACTTGTAGTGAAGATCAAAGCTGAAAATCAACTTTCTCCTAGCTTCAGGTCTTTTTAAATTTTACTTTAGTTCTGTTTTTGTTTTATTGTATCCATAATAGCTTCCTTCTGTGTTTCAGGATTTAGGTTTTCTTAAAACACTGCAATATGTAACTTTGTGAGCATCTGTCTACCATGAAGTAGTTCTAAAGGACACATCGTAATTGTTACATGGTCAGTTGCTCAATAGTTAAGTAAGAACTCCAAAATCAATGTTTTCCAATGTCCTTCAAAGCTGGTGTTTCTTTGAGACTGCTGTTGTATTTCTCAATTTCAATATTTGCCTTGGGATAGTGCAATGTCAATTCCTGTGTGTTATATTCCTCTATCTCAGGAAAGTTTCAAATTCCGCAGAGACGAACTGAGGTTCATTATCTGAAATTACTTCCCTTGGGTGTCTGACTCAGCTGAAAAATGACTTGCGGAATGGAATTCACAGTAGCAGTGGTAAAAGCTACGTTTAGCCATTTGCTATCAGAGTTATTGCAAAATGGTAGTCCAGGGCTCCATCAGCAAATGGTCCTATAATATCAGTTACAAGTTTCTCCCATGCAAAGTTATGAAAAGATATTGGCTGAAGTGGAATGTGTATAATAGCTGTTTTGTCATGAAGTTGACATGTTATATGTGAAAAAAATTGTTACTTCCACCAGGGGATCCATTCCAGGCCTTCCAAAAAGATGCCACAATCTCTGTTTTGTTCTGACAATTCTTTGATGATTCTCATGTGCAATACGTACAAGTCTGTCCTGTAAGTCCTGTGGCACCAGCAAGAGATGAGATACATGAATGACATAGTCATCCATTAAAGATTACTCATGCTTCTCTTTGAAATACACTTGAAGATTTAGATCCAAACTTTTCAGATTTTGGCTATTTCTTTTACAAAAGCTCTTTTAGCTTAATATGTATTGGGCATTTAAACCAGGCATTTTTAAATTGTTCTGGTGTAATAATGGAAGGAAATACTTTTATCAGTGTCACACTCGTTAGTGTCCTCATCAGGTGTACTATTTGGTGTAGGTAAAGGTAGCCATGACAAGCAATCGTCTGTAATATTCTCTGAACCTGGTTTGTACTGAATGGTGTAATTGAAATTTAGAAGTCTGGCTGACCATCTGGCTATGCACGTTTCTGTTCTTCCCAGTCCCTTAGTTATTGGTAATGTCGTCAGTGGGCTATATGATCTGTCCGTAATGTAAAGTGATATCCCCACGGGTAAGTTCTCCACTTTTCTGTACCATACATGCATGCCAGAGCCTCTTTCTCTACTGTTGAGTATTTTCATTCTGTTTCACTGAGTGGTCTGGATGCAAATGATATGTTTCTCTCTTTATTATCTGAGTGAATCTGTGTAAGGACTGCATCTAAGCTGTAGTCTGAAGCATCAGTAGTGCCTACAGTAGTGTCAAAAGCAGTTTGTGCTGGGCTATTTACAATGAATTCTTTTACAGTGTCAAAACTGTACTGGGCTGCATCAGACCATATAAGAACTTAAGTTCCACAAAGTAATGTTCTCAGTGCTTCAACCAGTGATGTGTAATTAGGTATAAATTTAGCATACCAAGAAGTGAGACCCAAAAAGGAATGTCATTCCTGCAAATCAGAGGGTGTAATACGTGCATGATTGCTTTCAAATCTTCTGGATCTGGCTTTAAGCCTTCTTGAAAATGATGTGACCTAAGAACGAGAATTTTTTTCAAAATGACAGTTTAAACAAAACATTCAATTGCAATCCTGCTGCATTAATGCAGTACAAAACAACTTTAAGTTGTTTATCATGCAGTTCAGGAGCTGACCCATTGTGTCGGTGTGGTCGGCCCTACGCTTCCGGGTCCTTCTAGTGAGACACTTGAACCCACTACAACTGATAATGTACCAGAGGATGAACCTAGTAGATGAGGACACAACACAGAAACATAGCAAAGGGTAGATGAAACATTGCCAACACATTTATTATAACAATCATATTTGGTAATAGATAACTGTTAATTACAATTGCTTTGTTAGGCTCACACAAATCAACACATAAGTTAATCCCTCCAATTTTCTTTATTGTTACTACAATTGGTGAAATCTATTCAGATGACTGCACTTTTTAAATTACATCTTGTTCTACTATCTTATTTAGCTTCTCTGAAACAGCTGTTCTGATTGAGAAAGGTATACGTTACAATTTCTGTTGAACTGGCTTCACATCTGCTCATATTTTTACTTTATGCAGAAAATCTTTTACACAGCTCAGTCCACTGTTGTTAACCAATGGTGTGATTGCTGACACTGGCTGCACTGAAGTAAATGGCCATGTAGTAATGCAGCCACCCATTAATTGCATATTAAGTGCAGCAAAAAGATCTCTAGCCAGTATAGGTGTTCCTTCATTTACTACAGTATATAAAACTCAGCGTCCACACTATTGGGCTTGTATGTTACAGTCACTGGCAGGCTGGCAGACATCCAAAAACAGGAATTTGTTCTTTTAGTTAACTAACTGCTCACAGTTTTGGTTTTGTAAATGACTTCTTTGTGAAAAAATTACAATAAACAGATACAGGTAAAATAGTAACAGCTGAACATATATCAAGCATCAGGATAACTGGAATTTCTTCAGATACAGTAGTAATCGAAACAATGTACATGATCTTGTCTGATATATTAATATTATTGTTTTCAGAATGCAACACCATAACTTCAGGAGTAGTTACTTGATGTACATCTGCATATATATTACGCTGTGGAAAACAAATCTTTGCAAAATGGCTATACTTACATTTTTGACACTGTGCATCTTTATCAGGGCACCCTGCATGATTTGTTGCATTGTTCCACATTTAAAACACATCATTTTCTACGTATCAGTTGCCTGAATTCAATTTGACACTATTCTATTAGATTTATTTACTCAGCTGGGCTTGTGGACCTCTGGAGCCTATTAGTGACCTGAGTGTTTTATTAATTCTAACGTAATATACTTTCTTAAATAGCTCCAGTTTGGGTTGGGTATTGGGTTGGGGGGTAGCGGTATTGGGTTCTTCAAAATCTACACATGAAAATGTCATTATTCTTTTTTGTTGGCTTACTATTTGTTTTTGATATCAATAAAAAAATGATTAAAAAATGTTGATTGCAGACTGTATTGGTTGATTCTATTTTTTTAGGGTTTTTTGGGGATGGCAAATTAGCAGTAATATTTTATAATTTAAACCCATGTTGTACCTTTAATTTCATGGACCTTACTAGTTGGTCTTTTAAAGTTTTGGATTGCAAACTAGTAGTTGATATTGATGCAAATGTTGTGGTGAGTTAAGATAGATAGATAGATAGATAGATCCCCCTGTTTCTTACTACATTACTCCCCACAATCTATCTTAACTATAGATAAATTCTGTAATTATCTTAATCTCTCAAAATCTTTTTGCCTTCTTCACATGTTCTATGAAAAATTTCCTTTTTCTCCATTTTTGTCTCCTCGCCCATTTCCGATCATAATTTCAATCTGTATTTAAAACATATCCCTGGTCATGCCCCACAATTGATATTTGGTATTTTTCTTTAAATTAACAAATATTTTTGTGAGCAGTTCACTATCACTTAAATTCAGCTGACATTCATTGCATATTCCAGGAAGCAATTAGGGACTTTATTCATAAATTGTATTCTCCTCCCATCACCCCCAATTTAAGGCCTAAGTGATCACTGACCTTAAATCTAAGATGTCTGTGCTAGAATCAACAAACCTCCCATGTTCAACTCAAAACAATAATCCATTACCAATAATAGAGCTGAACTAAATCCATTATTACTCCAAAGGGCAGAATATTAAATGCACTATTTTGTATCAGATGCCAAACCTAGAAACGACTAGCTCTAAGAAACAAGAAAAAGCATTCTCATCCATCAATTCCCTCTATTAAAGTGTTAAAATAAATTATGCCCCTAGGATGACTAAGAAAGAATTTACTGAATGTTATTGTAATCTAATTTTCAGAACAATGAAATGGCTCATCCTCTGAAACTGAGAAATTATTAAACAAAGCACCATTTACATACCATACTGAGCAGGAAGCCTCCTTTTCAAATGCCCCTATAACTGAATCGATAAAGACAGTGGACACAGCTAAAGGACTATTAGGGCTGATGGACTCACATTTTAACTAATTTAAACCCACTGGAAATGACTATCAAATCTCTCTCTTTATTTTGATTTGAGAAATCATCTTATCTGGTGATTTAAATACAAGAATTAACATGGAACTTATTACTCTACTCTTAAAACAAGCTAAGGATCCTACTTTATTTCAAACGTTCCTCCCTTTCTTGCTCATAAACTCTTCCATCAAATTACTAGTTAGGGTTCTTGCTTGTCAACTATAGAAAGTCACTCATTTTTTAATCTTGATTTTGTCCACCCATGTTTTGATGTGAATCTCACAGACTTGTTATTTATTATTTACGTCACGCATCTACCTTTTATTGGTTAGTCCACACACTCATTTTTTGATGTTTATTTCATGTATTAATTTTTTCATAAATAATGTGTTTATTTTTTTATTTGCATTTTATGCGCTATTTTCATTTTATGCAGGTTAAAGCTGATCGGGTTCATCAACAGATTTTTGTAGCCATCTCATAGGTGGATACATTTTCATTTTATCTGAATTAGGGTGTGTTCTAACATCTAATATGTTCACCACAGTGACTCACCCCATTTAAATTTATCTCTGTAATTATATTCTTTTTTTTCTGCTGTCTTACCATTTTAATTTTTGTTTTTAACTTTTCTTCATTTTTGCTCCCTTTCATGTTTCCTGTGATTTAAGGGATGGAGGCTCTGCCTAAATAACTACTCTCAGGTGCTGCAGTCATTAGGGTCACATTTATCTGAGAAGTCTGTTTAAGATACTGACTTGCTACATGCCATCCTCCATAGCAGGAAGTTAAAACCATTGTTCCCTTCACCTTCCTTTCTGCTCTGTTGACCAAATTCTGTGATTTTCTTTTTTTAATGTTCCGTTTAATATTCTTGATTTTGGAATTTATAGTGTCAAGTGTATGCTCATAGAGAAGAGCTTAAAAGCTCTTGTGATGGTAATTACCTCTTGCTCCAGGGGTTGGCACCCTGTGCTAATGCCTTGTCTCTTTTTACCTCTGCAGACTGAAAGATCGACAGCTATACCATCACTGATATCACTTCTGGCGTACCACACACCATGATCTTTTTCTAAAGCTGGAAGGACTTGTAACTCATAACCAGAAGATCCACCATTTTAAGGCAGTCCAGGATTGGGCTTGCATCTGAAAAGATATTATCACAATTGTTGTAAACTCATTTTTTTTTTTGCTTTTTCAACATTTATACAGGGTCCACCATTTGGTGCCCCAACTATTTATGACCTTTTTGTGTTGTTTATTATAGTTTTCAGGATTACTCATGTTGCAAGGAAGACAGAAGAAAAAAAGTTGCAACAATTATTCAGGCCATGGCAGCAAAATTCCAGGGACTCAGGTTCCAGATTTGGAAACAACAGACTCAGCTTGCGAGGGTGGAGGTACAAAATTGGCACATGTCGCCCTCAAAAAGGGGCGACTAATGGTTGATCTGTTGCTGTTACATCTGGATGATGATTTTGAGATATATTTTCTAGTACTTCAGTGTACTGTTATCTGTCATCTCTGGGAGTGTATGCAGTGGGCACACATACTGGTGGTATTCTTGAGGGGAGTGGCTCAGTGGGCTTATTATGACTTTGATGAGCAGCTTGCTGAAGATTACGACCAACTGAAAGCCGAAATGCTGCTGTGGTATGGTGTCAGGCATTTACTCAAATCAGAAGTCAGTAGCTCTAAGAAGGTGGTCAAACTGGTGCCCTGCAACTTCTTGGTAAAAGCTCTACCCCACTTTCTCACCTATCCAGTCTGGCGACAAGAGGATAAGATTATGGATGCCCTCCTTTTCAGCACACAATCCTCCAGCCACAATAATAAAACCACCAGAATATTCAGTTTGCACCTCTGTAACATTTCTATAAAATACACTCAGTGCTTCTTTAAGATAAACTCTTGGAGTGACGACAACAACAGCCTTTATTTATATAGCACATTTTCATACAAATAATGTAGTTCAAAGTGCTTTAAATGATGAAGAAAGAGAAAAAAAGACAAAGTAAGAATTAAAATAAGAAAACACTAATTAACATAGAATAAAAGTAAGGTCCGATGGCCAGGGAGGACAGAAAAAACAAAAAAACTCCAGATGGCTGGAGAAAAAATAAAATCTGCAGGGGTTCCAGGCAATGAGACCACCAAGCCCCCGCATTCTACCTAACATTAAATGATCAGTCCTCATAGCATTCAGGGTTCTCATAGAAGGACTTGATGATGACAGTCACGTGGATTTCTGGCCTTTAATCCATCAATATAGGGACATCTTGGTGCTTTGATTAGGTGGTGGTGACGCAGATCGCCACCACAGAAAACTGGAAAAAGAACAAAAGAGAGAGGAGAGGTTAGTATGGATTTTGGAGCCACCATGAATAGTAAAGATAATTAATTGAATATACAGAACATCAAGATTAAACTAAAATGAAATTATAGGAAAGCCATGTTAAAATAATGAGTTTTCAGCAGTTTTTTAAAGTGCTCCACTGTATTAGCCTGGTGAATTACTTTTGGCAGGCTATTCCAGATTTTAGGTGCATAACAGCAGAAGGCTGCCTCACCACTTTTTTTAAGTTTAGCTCTTGGAATTCTAAGCAGACACTCATTTGAAAATCTAAGGTTACGATTTGGAATGAAAGGCATCAGACAGAAATATAAGATTGAGCGAGATTATTTAAGGTTTTGTAAACCATAAGCAGTATTTTAAAGTCAATTTTGAATGACACAGGTAACCAGTGTAGTGACATCAAAACTGGAGAAATGTGCTCGGATTTTCTTTTCCTAGTTAGGATTCTAGCAGCTGCATTCTGCACTAGTTGCAAATGATTTACTCTTTGTCTTTTTTGGCTAGTCCCAAGAGAAGTGCGTTACAGTAATCTAGCCGACTGAAAACAAAAGTGTGAACTCATTCTTCAGCATCTTTCAATGATACAAGAGGTCTAACTTTTGCTATATTTCTTAAGTGAACAAATGCTGTCCTAGTGATCTGATTAATATATGATTTAAAATTCAGGTCAGAGTCAATAATTACCCCTAAATTCTTTATCTCCATCTTGACTTCTAATCCTAACGTATCAAATTTATTTCTAATAGCTTCATTATATCCATTATTGCCAATCAGTAAAATTTCAGTTTTCTCTTTATTTAGCTTAAGAAAATTACTACACATCCATTCAGAAACACAAGACATTGACGTAAAGCACGTAAATAGCCAGAATAATGACAACAGTAAACACTTGTGGCACGTGAAAAGGACGGCACTTTATAGTTAGATGTACCAGTACTAGACAGCAGTGACGTGACTTTATTGCAGCATTTCTTCACCAATCGTCATTCACATAAATAAACAGATTACCTCCACATACTTTACTGGTTTCTGAAACGGCTATGTAAGCACAGAAAGTGGTTAACCCGTCCAAATTAATGGCTGCAACTGGGATGTTATAATGCAAAAACATT
Source organism: Polypterus senegalus (assembly GCF_016835505.1). Classification (NCBI taxonomy): domain Eukaryota; kingdom Metazoa; phylum Chordata; class Cladistia; order Polypteriformes; family Polypteridae; genus Polypterus; species Polypterus senegalus. Next base: position 124,899,805 of record NC_053162.1, read on the forward strand.
TTGGTAAAGATAAAACTGCAACAGTTCTTCACCTCTGTCTTGGTTATCTATTGAAGTCTGAGGTGATCCAGGTTGTTGTCCATTGAGCGAATATTTGAAAGCAAGATAGAAGGAAAAGCCAGCTTGATCTGATTTTCTTCTAGCCAATGTGGATGGACATCAGTTTATTAACCTTGCTTCTGCTTTCATTTACAATGATTACGGAAGTGGTGGATCATTCTTCGGATTGTCAGTTCATGTAAGCTGTGGTCTAGCTGAGTGATCTTTGCAGAATGCCGTGGCTGCTCAACTTCTCCCTTAATTCTGGGGAAATGTTTTACGCTAAGCAGTGTTGTAAAGCAATGTACAGCAATGGTATGTTTTTCAGATAATATAAGCAGCACAATCCATATGAGAGACAACATTTAACACACTTTGTAACAAAGTTTTCAGACTTGGTGGTGCAGTAGCATCTGCAGGTACTGCCGTCTTTGTTTAGTTAAAAAGAAAATATGTTGGTATATTGCATAGGAATAATAATATATCATAAGAAGGCCATTTATATTAGTGAAAATCTTTCTAAACACAAAAAAGTCATAGTGACCTAGTGAATATTCATTACACTTCCTTGCTGCCAATAAATATAAACAAAAGAATACCTTTTGCCAAGCTTTAAGAATCTACCATGATACACAAAATCCCCTACTGAAGTAAACATAACATCTCTGAAGACAAACTTACAGACAGAAATATTGTGATTTTTATAAACACACTAAATGAGTCCATAATTCAATCCATACCACACAAAATCTATTATACATGTACCAAAGTATTCATATTTCACACACAACATACACTCACACACTGACCCTAAATATGACGCAAGTCCATCATCGAGCATCCTCACACCTGCATCCAATTTAGAATGGTGTTTCTGTTTATTTGGTTTATTTTTCATAGTAATTTTTGTGTTTATATTGCATTTTTTATCCTTTAGCCATACTATAAGTATAATTATTGTATAGTGTTCTAGTCTGTTGGTTGTAAGTGTGCTCAAATATAATAAATTGAACTAAATTCAGCTGAACTGAACTAATTTGGATTATCCTGAATTTTACCTTGCTACTTTGAACCAATCTTTGCTGGTGCTCATTTGAACCAGTGGACTGAGAAGTGCCCTGCAACCTATCACCCAAAACAAAAAGTATACAGAAAAGAAAATAAATCATGAACCAGAAATTTATTTAAGAAAGCAAAAATATGCCTAAGCCCTCTAAATGGGGTAACAACAACAACAACAATATTTATTTGTATAGCTCATTTTCATACAAACAAGATGTTGCTCAAAGTGCTTTACAGGATGAAGAAAGAGAAACAAAGACAAAATATAGAAATAAAATTAGGCAATACTATTGGAATTAGCATAGAGAAAAATTAAGGTCAGATGGCCAGGGAGGACAGAAAAAAACTAAAAAAAAAGCTCCAGACGGCTGGAGAAAAAAACAAAATCTGCAGGGGTTCCAGGCCACGAGGCCTCCCAGCCCCCTCTAGGCATTCTACCTAACATAAATTATCTCAAACAGTCCTCATGGTTTTCAGGCTTCACGTGGAACAAGTTGATGATGATGGTCATGTGGACCTATGGCCTTCAATCCATCAATGTAGGAACATCAAGGTGCTTTGATCGGGTGGTGGTGGCGCAGATCGCCACCACAAAAAAACAGAAAAACAACAGTAGTGAAAGTAGGGATTAGTACGGATTTCAGAGCCACCATGAATGATAATGATAATTAAATGCATGTACAGAGTACCAGGATTAAACTAAAATGAAGACATGAGAAAGCCATGTTAAAATAATGAGTGTTTAGCAGTTTTTTTTTAAAATAAGCTGACTTCTTTTCTGTACTGTTGCTAACTTCACTGTGGCATGGGTAATTGTGCTAATCTTTAGCCTGTATTACTGGGGAAATGGCAGGTTTTCATTGAGGGGTACATTTGCCGAAAACAACCGATGTTAGTACATAAAGAACAACATAACAAAGAGCTCAAGTAAAGAACAAGGGTGTTTTGCAAGTGTTTCCCGAAGAGCTTTGTTATCTTGCATTTAATGAATGAGTTTTAAGTACTTTGTTGGCTCTCTCAAGCACCCACATCATGTTGGTCTTGATGACATTAGTTGTTCATTTATTAATATAAAACACAACTTATGAAGAGGTAGCTTTTAAGATATTGGCACCAGGACATTGGCAATGTCAAGATCATCAAGCTGCTTCCAAGAAGTCCAATAGATTCCATTCCATATCTGAGTTGTTGATAACTTCATAATGAAGCTGATTATGAGCAGGAACAGAAGCAGTGGAAGTAGAGATCCTTGCCTTACCCTGGCTCTCACTGGGAAGGTTTCAGTGAGTTGTCCACCATTGATGACTTTGCATGACAACCCATCATTTGAATTTTTAATAATGTTGATATGTTTTCTAGGAACACCATAGTGTGTTAGTATCTTTCAATTGGATTCCCCGGCCGTACTGTCAAACATCTTTTCAAAGCCAACGATGATCCATAATGTTGCAATCTGGTTTGAAAACAATATGTTCTTGTGAAAGCCAGCTCGCTGATCTCTTAATTGAGCATTAACTTTGTCTCTCTCTCTCAGTCAAGGATAATCCTGTTGCACATTTTTCCAGGAACTGACAATAGCATGATTTCTCTGTGGTTAACACAAGTGCTGAGGTTGCCTTTCTTAGGAATCTTTTTCTGATGGTACTTGTTCCTCTACCAAGACATTCCTGAAGAGGGAGTAGAGTATCTCAGATGTAGTATCTAGATTTGCTTGAAGTTGTTGTGAACAGATACTGTCTATTCTGACTTTCCATTCCTCAGTTGTCTAATAGCTTCCTTAGTTACATCTTTAGTTGGAATACAATAGTCTTTGTCTACGTCCTCTGCTGTTGGCTGTACATTGGATAGGTTCAAAGGCCAAGATCTGTTCAGTAGTTCTTCAAAATGTTCCACCCATCTTATACTTTGCTTGTCCCTCTTCCAACAGTGCTTTTCCTTCCTTATCCTACATAGGCCTTTCTGATTTGCTGTACTTTGCTGACAGCATTCTGTTGGTGTCATACAAATCGTTAATATTTCCTAGTCTTACTGTGTCTTTTGCCTCTGCTGCCAATCCATTTACATACAGTGCCTTTTGTCTGCTCTAATGCTATTCTTTGCACATTTTTTATTTTAATGTACTCTGTCTGTGCCCTGACTTCTCTGTTCTCATTCAGCAATCAGTCGTAACTGATTTCTTCTCCCTCTGCTGTCAAATGTTCATTGTCTCCAATGGAATCAATCATTTATGCAGGTGCTTTTTTGGTCCAAGTACTTTCTAGCATGATAAAACAAATGTCTTGCTAACCCTGGTCCATTTACTGTCTGTTGTTGCTTCTTTTTCCATATGTTCTTGAAGTACTTAAAACATGTGGCTTACTTCATCTTCTTCTTTCGACTACTCCTGTTAATGGTTACCACAGTGGATTATCTTCTTCCATAACTCTCTGTCCTCTGCATCTTGTTCCGTTACACCCATCACCTGCATGTCCTATCTCACCACATACATAAACCTTCTCTTAGGCCTTTATCGTTTCCTCTTCCCTGGCAGCTCTATCCTTAGCATCCTTCTCCCAATATACCCAGCATCTCTCCTCTGCACATGTTCAAACCAACGCAATCTCGCCTCTCTGAATGTGTCTCCCAACCATCCAACTTGAGCTGACCCCCTAATGTACTCATTTCTAATAACATCCATCCTAGTCAATCCCAGTGCAAATCTTAACATCTTTAACCCTGCTACCTCCAGCTCTGTCTCCTGCTTTCTGGTCAGTGCCACCGTCTCCAACCCATATAGCATAGCTGGTCTCACTACCATCCTGTAGACCTTCCTTTTCACTCTTGCTGATACCTGTCTGTCACACATTACTCCTGACACTCTTCTCCACCCATTCCATCCTGCCTGCACTCTCTTTTTCACCTCCCTTCCACAATCCCCATTACTCTGTACTGTTGATCCCAAATACTGTATTTAAACTCATCTACCTTTGCCAACTCCCTGCATCCTCACCATTCCACTGACCTCCCTCTCATTTACACACATGTATTCTGTCTTCTTCCTACTGACCTTCATTCCTCTCCTCTCTAGAGCACATCTCCACCTCTCCTGTGTCTCCTCAACCTGCTTCCTACTACCGCTACAGACCACAATGTCATCAGAAAACATCATAGTCCATGGGGACTCCTGTCTAATCTCGTCTGTCAACTTGTCCATCACCATTGCAAATAAGAAAGGGCTCAGAGACGATCCCTGATGTAATCCTACCTCCATCTTGAATGCATCCGTCACTCCTACCGCAGACCTCACCACTGTCACACTTCCTTTGTACATATCCTGTACAGCTTTTACATACTTCTCTCCCACTCCTGACTTCTTGATACAATACCACAGCTCCTCTTGAGGCACCCTGTCATATGCTTTCTCCAGGTCCACAAAGATGCAATGCAATTCCTTCTGGCCTTCTTTATACTTTTCTCTCAACATCCTCAGAGCAAACATCGCATCTGTGGTGCTCTTTCTTGGCATGAAACAATACTGCAATAATCATCACCTCACTTCTTAGCCTAGCTTCCACTACTCTTTCCCATAACTTCATTCTGTGGTTCATCAATTTTATCCTTCAGTAGTTATTACAGTCCTGCACATCCCCCTTATTCTTAAATATCAACACCAGTGCACTTCTTCTCCACTCCTCAGGCATCCTCTCACTTTCCATGATTCCATTAAACAATCTGGTTAAAAACTCCACTGTCATCTCTCCTAAACACCTCCATGCTTCCACAGGTATGTCATCTGGACCAACGACCTTTCCATTTTTCTTCCTCTTCATAGCTGTCCTTATTTCCTCCTTTCTAATCCATCTCACTTCCTGATTCACTACCTCCACATCATCCAACCTCTTCTCTCTCTTGTCCTCTTCATTCATCAGCCTCTCAAAGTACTCTTTTTCCATCTGCTCAACACACTCTCCTCATTGTGAGTACATTTCCATCTTTATCCTTTATCACCCAAACTGGCTGCAAATCTTTCCCAGCTCTGTCCCTCTGTCTAGCCAATCGGTACAGGTCCTTTTCTCCCTCCTTAGTTTCCATCCTTTCATACAACTCATCATACGCCTTTTCTTTAGCCTTCGCCACCTCTCTCTTCACCTTGTGCCTTATCTCCTTGTACTCTTGCCTACTTTCTGCATCTCTCTGACCATCCCACTTCTTCTTTGCCATCTTCTTCCTCTGTATACTCTCCTGTACTTCCTCATTCCACCACCAGGTTTCCTTTTTCTTCTTCCTCTGTCCAGATGTCACGCCAAGCACTCTTCTTGCTGTCACCCATACTACTTCTGTTCTAGTTTCCCAACTGTCTGTTAACTCTTCACTACCACCCAGTGCCTGTTTCACCTTCTCCCTAAACTACACCTTGCAGTCTTCCTTTGAAATCCACTCCAATCACCACTTTCCTACCCTCAGTTCCACTCTCATTACTTTCCTCCTCTCCTCCTCCCTCCGGACATGTCTCCCCCTTCTTCTTCTCCTTCTTCTTCTTCGGCCAACACTAGCCCAATTTCCGCCTGCACCCTGTTTGCTAACACTACTGGGGCGGTCAATGTTAACACGGGGCTTGACCAATCCGGTATGGAAATTTGTATTGTTGTCCACATATTGATTTGGCAAAATGTTACACTGGAGGCCCTTCCTGACGTAACCCTCCCCATTTATCCGAGCTTGGAACCGGCATGAAGAAACACACTGGTTTGTGCATCCCCTGTGTAAATAGTAAATATTTTTAAGTGACACAGTTTCTTTTCTTCTGCTAAGATTTTCTTGGTCATATGTGACTAAACATAAAATCTTGGAGCGTTTATAAAACAATTAATGTAATTCAATTAAAATGCATAGATTCGTTAAAGTGCAATTTCTGACCAGGTTAACTATAGAAGGGGCGGCACGGTGGCGCAGTGGTACTGCCTCGCAGTAAGGAGACCTGGGTTTGCTTCCCGGGTCCTACCTGCATGGAGTTTGCATGTTTTCCCTGTGTCTGTGTGGGTTTCCTCCGGGTGCTCCGGTTTCCTCCCATGGTCCACAGACATGCAGGTTAGGTGTATTGGCGATCCTCACTTGTCCCTAGTGTGTGTGCTAGGGATGTGGGTTTGTGTATGTGTCCTGCAATGGGTTGGCGCCCTGCCTGGGATTTGTTCCTGCCTTGCACCCTGTGTTGGCTGGGATTGGCTCCAGCAGACCCCCGTGGCCCTGTGATAGGATATAGTGGGTTGGAAAATGGATGGATGGATGGACATTAACAATAGAGTGGAATCGAACCTACGATCTTAAAATGAAGCATAACATTCATTCATCTTCTTTTCTCATTGCAGAAAATCCTAAACACTGTGAAACCTTACACCTGTGAAGTACTGGAAATGTGCATCTGTACATTGGGGACTCGAACCTTCAGTGTGCCTAGAAAAGCCCAACACTTTACCCAGTGAGATATATTTCCAAATCACTGAAAAGAGTATTTCACCAAATTTCTACATAAATGATGAATAATTGGAAAAATTAAAAAAAAAACAAAAAAAAAGAAAAAAGTTTGTATACATTGGTCTCGAATTTTTGACCATTTAATTGAAGTCCATTATGCTAATCATTTGACCAATGCTGCTTAACTGAATTAATGAAAAATTATTTTTTTAATCAACTTATCTGCATTTGTCTTGAACCTTTGACTGTTTGATCGAAAGTGCAACACACTAACCACTCGACCAGCACCGCTAATTTTTCATACATATGTGTGTTGACTAAAAGCACTATATATGTGCAACTGGTAAAAGTATAATATAGGTAAATGAAAATTTTAAATTAAACGTAATTAATGTACTTATCCAAGGTCAAAACGTATTAATTTTTTCCTTGTCACCAGAGATGACAAATTTGAAGGAAATCTGTTCAGTGAAAGTGAGTAAGGGTGGCACGATGGCGCAGTGGTAGCACTGCTGCCTCGCAGTTTAGAGACCCGGGTTCGCTTCCCAGGTCCTCCCTGTGTGGAGTTTGCATGTTCTCCCCGTGTCTGTGTGGGTTTCCTCTGGGTACTCCAGTTTCCTCCTACAGTCTAAGGACATGCAGGTTCGGTGGATTGGGGATTCTAAATTGGCCCGTGTGTGTGCCCTGCAGTGGGCTGGCGCCCTGCCCAGGGTTTGTTTCTTGCCTTGCGCCCTGTGTTGGCTGGGATTGGCTCCAGCAGACCCCCGTGACCCTGTAGTTTGGAAATAGTGGGTTGGATGATAGATGGATGGATGAAAGTGGGTAATAAAATTGCAAAATTTGACCCAGACAGAGGGGAAGGTTAGGTAAAATCATGTATAAAAATACCAGTATAATGTGTCTTTACTCTGGAGCTCAGAATGAGCAGCATCAGCATTACCAACCCTACCGATAGAGATCAGGCTGACAAATTGAATTTTACATGTGCGACACATCTTAGGAACAGATAAGACTTAAAGTAAATAGCTGTGAGTGGAGTCATCAGTTTCCACAAAAAGAGATAAAGTCTGCAAGACAGAGGGCATTATTAAATAATCAAAAACAGAGACAGATGAAAAGTATAAGACTTTGCTGTGTACACGCTGTAAGTTAACCTGCCATTTGAAATCTTTGGACAGCTTCACAGACTAGACAAGTAAGTTAACATTTCAATTGCTCTCCGCTTTGTAAAGAAAGGATTTTAAAACTTCGTTTATATATTTGACATTGTTTAATTGTAATAACCAGATGCTGCATTCCGAAATAACCGGCAAGGCTATATTTATAATTGTGTTTCTGATTTTAAGTTACATTAGTAAACTCCTAACCTTAAGAATTTTAACAACCAGACTCAGTTTATATTTGTGTGTTGTGCGTTTTCTGCCTATGCTGGAGACAAGTGACGACAGTTTTGAATGATTATGAGATCGGATGCCTAGCAAACCATTTTAATGTTTTTTGTTTTAATTTGGCAAGCCATAACTGCGCTATGAAGAATAAAAATTACATTCCCATGAGTACCAATAACTAGATACTAGATTTTAAAATTGCGACATCCACAAAATGTTTTGTATGATAAAAATTCAAATTGTAATATTGACTAGACAGAATATGAAAAAAAAATTTCGGTATTTATAGATATTACCGCACTTTTAATGAGAACAGGGCATTCAGCCTAAGAACCTCGTCAGTCCTATTCTAGATTCTCCAAAATAATATCGAGTCGAGATTTGAAGGTCCTTAAATTCCTGGTCTCTAATATATTCAGCTAAGGGATTTTCACGTTGACTGCTTAGGGGAATTTATATTTCAGATATGTGCATGTTTAGTCAAAATTTAAATGTGACACACATGTAATTGCATTTTAATTGATAAAAATTACATTTCAGATGTAATATCTACAATCTGCAATATATATAGGGACCTGAGTTGCCTTGAAAGCTTGCAGTTTGTAATCTTTTTAGTTAGCCAACAAAATATGTCATTTTGCTTGACTTTTCTCTATTAAAATTTTACTATAGATATATAACACTATATTTTGATATGTTTAGTTAAAACACATTAAAGTTATCTGTAATTGCTATTTCACTATTAAACTGCAATTTTCAATAATTTTTAGGCATAAACATCAGTGCAGACATTTCCTATCTACTTAAAATGTATTGGAGATATTTACAATACAATTTTGCACAATACATTAACATTACATTAGAATAACTCACTATATATCTCCATGTAAAACAGCCTTTTGTGTCATTTTATTTAGTAGAATGAATCTTCCCAAGTGAGGAATTTACTATTTTTCTGAGATGGTAAAGAAAAAAATGAAAAGAAAATTGATAGTTATTAAGGAATGTATTGTATTTTTTTGCTCTTAAACATGTAGGTGTTTAGTTTATGAAAATGCTACTTGAAATAAACTGATTCTGTAGTAAGATCCTTTCATTTTTAATTGCAAATTGTAGTCTGCTATAATAATAATAATAATAATAATAATTCTTTAAATGCGCTTTTTTGCTACTCAAAGTGATTTACACAGTGAGTCTGGAGCCACTTCTAAAATAACACATGCAAACCTATTGCTTTTTTTAACATTAGAGTCAAAGTCAAAGTAAGAATCAAACCAGGAATATATGCCAGAATCTAACAGTGCACACACTAATACAATGTCAATGTAAATTTAACAGTATTTCAATCTACAACATGGGGCGTAGAGGGAAACGGGAAAAAGCAGAGTAAATGTGTAAAGATAATGGAGAGAATATGCAGACTCCAAAGTTACAACTCCTGTCCTATTCTGCATTGTGTCTCTGAGAAGGCTTACAGACCCAGTAACATTTTCAATATATTAAAATTTTATTTTATTTGAAATTAGTGGCCAAAAAGTTTCAATACAAACATTTTTAACATGGGTAAAATAAGAAGTAATATATTAAAGTTCTTTTTATTATCATTTCAGTTTATTGAAACACTGAGATGGACTAGCACCCTGTACAGGGTTTGCTTCTGCCTCGCACCCTATGCTAGCTAGGATAGGCTCCAACAGACACCCTCAACCCTATTCAGAATTAAGCGGGTTTGAAAATGACCGACATACTGACTGATTGACTGATTTTTGGAAACAAGTTTGTTTTTAAAGTACAGTAATTTTAATATTGTTGTACTTTTATAAGTCTTATACCATGCTACATGTTAAATGTAAAGAACATCTAATTATTTGTAATTACTGCTAATGGATTTTAAAGCACTGACATGGTAAAATAATGTTTTTAATAAGACAAATATAAAATATTAGTATTAAATTGCAAAGAATCATTTCATTGCAAAAAATAAATAACCAAAGTTAATATAATTTACATGCATTATGGCAATACAGAGCCATCATGTGTGCTTGCCACCTGCAAGACAAATGGGGAGGGTTGGGTCTAATGACAGTTTAATGATGGACAATGGCAGGAAGGACCCAGATGGACAAGATCTTGGCAATGAAGACTGGTTTTGGGTAATTGGAATGTTACCTCTCTAAAAGGGAAAGAACCTGGTGTGAGAGGTGCAAAAGTACCAGCTACATATAGTTGATGTCACCTCCACTGTATGTGTTCTTGAACCAAACCTCTAGATTGTGGGGTGGTCCCTCTCCTACTCTGGAGTTACCATGTGTGAAAGACCTCATGCAAGTGGGAGGATACAAGCCTCCAGTTGAGAGCTGTGCAATGACAGAGATACCTGAAGGGACATCATTGTGTGGAATGGCCTAGAAATGTCTGGTTTAGGCTTCCATTTGTAATGAGTTCAACTCCTACCTTCCAAAAAACGTCTCCCATGTGCAGATTGAGGTTGGGGACATTGAGTCTGAATGGATCCTGTTAAAGACTTCAATTGTGAAAGCATTTGGTCAGGGCAGCTCGTGATAGCAACCCTAGGACCCAATGGTGGACATCAATAGATGTGAGAGAAGCTGTCAGACTAAAGAAGGTAGTCTTCAGGAAAATAATTTCTGTGGAATCTCCTGACTCGGTTGAGAGGTACCAAGAGGCTGAGAGGACTGCTCCAAAGGTGGTTGTGGAAGCAAAACCTCAAGCATGGGAAGAGTTTGCAGAAGTCATGGAGAAAGACTAGTGTATGGCCTTTAGTTTCTTTTGGCAAACTGTTCAACGCCTCAGAAGAGGAAGTTGCAACCTTGCCCAGACTGATTTAAGGAGGGATGGAGAGGTGCTGACTTCTTCTCGGGAAATTGTTGAGTGGTAGAAGGAACACTTTGAGAAACTACTCGAGCAGGTGTACATAATGTTGGCAGCATTGAAAATGTCCAGTGGGGAGGATCCCATCAATATTGTCAAAGTCACTATAATCATCCGAAGATTCAATGGGGGGACATGGTTAAGGCTGTTGGGGTGAATGAAATCTGATTCGAGATGTTGAAAGCACTGGACCATTGTCAGGATAGTGTGGCTAACATATCTATTCAATATTGCATGGGAGGCAGGTAACACACCTTTGGAATAGCAGACTGATGTGTTGGTTCCCATATTTAAGAATGGGGACCAGAGGGTGTGCTCCAACTATGAAGGGATTGCACATTTCTTAGCCTTATAGGTTAGGCATACTGTATGCCAGGGTGCTGGAGGGATGAATCCATCTGATAGCAGAGCCAAAAATACAAGAGGAACAATATGGATTCCATCCAGAACAGTAAACCAGCTGTTTCTCCTGGTAGTTTCTGGGGGGTGCATAGGAGTATGATAACCCAGTATACATGTGTTTTGTAGATCTGGAAAAAGCATATGACCATGCCCCACATCATGTGTTGCTGGAGGTGATGCAGGAATATGGAATAGCAGTGCAGTTCTTGCATGCTGTTTGTTCCCTACATTAATGCAGTGAGGGCTGTGTCAAAATACTTAACATTAAGTCAGATTTGTTCATTGTGGATGTCAGACTCTGTCAAGGCTGTATTGTGTCACCACTATATATGTCTGGGTGTGAAGACACTTTGAAGATAGCTGACTGTGAGCCTCAACATGTTGCTGAAGAACTGGAATCCCTAGAGATGCAGATTCAACAGGTTTTTTCCGGAGAAAAGCATCTCAGGGATCAGAAAGCTCACCCCTTGCAAACTTCATCAAGGTTAATTCAGCTACCTTTGCCCCGATTCAGCTTTACACCGGCTTATGCTCTGGATCATAATGGAACCTGGAAACATCAACAACAGAAGGAGGTGACCAAACCCAGGTCATCTCTACTTCCTCAATATAGTATCACCACTCACAACTGCTTTGACCTTCTCCGTTCTTCTGCCATGCCTGCAGACAGTGGTAATGTAATGGTTATAGGAGAATTGATCATGCACCACCTGAACTTTTGGTTACCTGACTGTAAAATGTTTGTGTCATGTTTCCCTGACACACAAGATAAAGATATAGAAAGAACAGCCTAAACACTCCTTGGGAAGCAAAAGTTCAGGACAATTGGGATAACTGTAATCCACGCTGGCATCAACGACATTCAACTTCATATCTCTCATTTACGACATGAAGAAGAGGACCCCAGCTTTGAAAACTGTTGCATAAGGTCCCCTTCCATGTTGTGTAGATTAGAACAAACTTACATATGACTCCTGGACTTAAACACATGCATGAGAACCTTCTGTGAGAGATGAAACATTAGCTTCATTGACAACTGGGACCTCTTGATTTTTACAAAAATGATGGCCTGTATCAAAACAGATTCAGCGTTCAGGTTCTCTCCAAAAATATCTTAAAAGGTAACCTGTTTTTCTTGACTACATAGTTTTAGTTCAAATGTTCAGTATAATCCTCTGTTAGGATGTGATAATTATATAGTGGGTTCAGACGTTCTCTGTATTAGCACTCTAATAACAGACCATAGTCTAACTAAAAAACACAGACAAAATGGTATAAATGCAAATAAGCTATTTACCAGTTCACCTATAGATGTGCCCTGTATTAAAACTACCGTAACAGACCGGAGTTTAAATAAAAATCTGGACAAAGCGGCATAAACATGAATAACTTAATTACCATTTCAAGCTGTTATAACATTCTGATTCAGCTCTGCTCTTCCAATACCTTAAATGTGGTTTTAATAAATATTAGAGCATTAAAAGCAGGACTTTTTACACTAATTATCTTATCATTGACAAAAGAATAGACTTTCTTACATTAAGTGAAATGTGGCCCAGCATTGATATTGCAACAGTGTTAATTGAAGCAGCACTTTCAAATTACAATTTTGTTCATTCGGTTCACCAGGGCAAAAAAGGTGTCAGTTTAATGAGTATTTACTCAAGTCGATTAAACTGTAAAGAAGTCGGTTTTGGTACTTTTGTATATTTTGAGTATCTTGAAGTGGTTATTCAAGGAATATTGCAGTCTCTCATATTGACCATTTATAGGCATCCAAAATATAACTCTTTGTTTATTGTGGTAATTTCAGAATTAGTATCTATTATAATAACTAACTATGACAAGTTCCTAATTGTAGGCAATTTCAATTTTCATGAAAAAAATCAGACTGACCTGAAAGCAAGACAATTCATGAATTTACTGCACTCTTTTAATATTAATCAGCACATCAGTCAACCCACACGTAAGAGGGGGGCACATGCAGTTCGAAAGGATTAAAAGTTGACTGTAAACAGGTCGTGGATATCGGTATATCTGACCATTTTCAGCATAATATTTGATTTAGAAATATTGGTAACTATAACTAATGAGTAGTGCATTGTTAAAAATCATTATTTTGATTCATCTGCAGCTTCAAGGTTTGCTAATATTCTAAGGAATCAGTCTGAAAGTAGTTCTTGTCCTAATACAACTAGTAATGTAACAAATAAGGTGGGAAGTTTGAATGCTAACATAAGAGCTGCAACTGACATAGTAGCCCCTTTAAAAAACTGTTAAGAAATTCTGCAGCACTATCATAACTCAGAAAAAAGGGTGGAGTGGTGGCTCTGAGGCTAAGGATCTGCGATCTGCGGTGGTATCCCGAAGGTTGCCTGTTCGAATCCCTGTCACTGCCAAAAGAGATCCTACTCTGCTGTGCCTTTGAGTAAGGCCCTTAACCTTCAATTGCTCCAGGGGCGCTGTACAATGGCTGACTCTGCGCTCTGATCCCAAGGGGTATACGAAAAAATCAAGTAATTTCCTTTGGGATTAATGAAATTTAAAAAAAAAACCCAGAGTGTCTGATATGAACAGAACATACAAAAGAGGTGAGTGCAAATGGAGAAAAGCTAAACTAACAGTCCACTATGATATATTGAAGGCACAAATAACTAAATACTGTATAACAACACTGTCCACCTTGAGAGGAAATCCTATTTCTATAAAATTATAAAGGATAATGCTGGTAATCCAATAGTTTTATTCCCAACCAATAATTGTTTTCATTCAATAGAATGCCTTTTAAATACAACTAATTGAAACTTGTACATCTATTGCCATATTTTCTATACACAAAATAAATTATATTAGAAAAAATATAGTACAACTCCACAAAGTTAATCCTATTTTATACCATACCATACCATACCATATTTATTTGTTGAGCGCTTAAAAACACAGCATTACAACTGACCAAAGCGCTGTACAGTTACAACAAGCAGGACTAAAAGCAAAATATTAAAAATAAACATTAAGAGAGAATTAAAACAGAGATACTAAAAACAGGTCAAGGGATCAAATAAAATAGAGACAATAGCAAAAGGCAAGTGGAAAATGAAACAGGTTAAGAATTAAAAGCCAATGTGAAGAAGTGCGTTTTTAGGCGAGATTTGAATGTGGCGACTGAAGCGGCTTGCCTAACCACTAAGGGCAGGGAGTTCCAGAGCCTGGGTGCACAGACGGAGAAAGCCCTTTCACCACGAGCTTTAAAACGTGCCTTGGGAACAGTTAGGAGCAGCTGATCTGCGGATCTAAGAACACGAGGGGGATTGTGACAATGGAGCAAGACACTCAAATAGGCGGGGGCTAGACCGTTTAATGCCTTATAGGTTTTATCCCAGTATACTCTTTTAAGAGAATTGAACTTCTTCCCTGAAAGAGATCTACCCTAACTATGCAGAATAATTTCTCAGATGAAACCATACACTTGCATCCTTGAACCAGTACCAACAGGCTTTTTCAAAGAAGCCTCCAATGTCCTTATTGATAATGTACTTGACATACTGAACTCATCATTAGATACAATGATCTTCCCTGACTGTCTAAAGACTGAAGTTGTTAAACCCCTGCTCAAGAAATATACTCATGACTCCTCTGTCTTTAACAAATTTAGACCAATTTCTAATGTCCTTTCTTAAGTAAAATTCTAGAAAAAGTTTTTAAACAGTTAAATGATTACTTGGCTAAACATTCTTTTCTTGATAAGTTTCAGTCAGGTTTAAGAACAAATCAGATACAGAAACTGTACTGCTTAAAATAGTAAATGATTTGTGGGTTAATGTGGACAGAGGCCATATATCTTGGGTTTTTTTTGAGTACAGCACTTCACACTGTAGGTCAAAATAATCTTGTAAATTGCCTTAGACAATGGGTGGGCCTCTCTAGAGGTTTCTTAAATTTGTTTCAGTTTTATTTCAAAATTCTTTGTAAGTTGTGGTGATTGTACTTTGGAGATCCATGATACTGTATATGATGTACACTAATATCTATTCTAGGTTCGCTTCTTTTTTCAGTCTAAGTGCTAGATTATCTCAAAAAACGAGGTGAACTATCACAGTTATGCAAATGATGCACACAATTATTTATCTATAGCACCTGACTCATCTGACGCTCTTGCCTCTCTGATCCAATTTCTTAGCACTGTTTCTGAATGGAAGAGTACTAGCTTAATCAAACTAAATAAGAAAAAATAATCTTAGTTATTGGTAAAAATAGAAATAGTGAGGGTATTAGAAAGAATGTGATCCTTTAGGTTTAAAGGTGAAGGCTGAGATATAGAATTTAATCATGGACTCTGACCTAAATTTTATATTGCATTTTAACCACACATATAATTTTATTTTATATTATTTCTGATATTTTGTGATGTTGACTATATGTCATCTATCTATTTTGAAACATTGAAAATATATGTTTTCAGGGAATAATTCTTATTTTTTGAAATACAGTTGAAGTCACTACTTCAACTGTGTTAATACTAACAATAACAGAAATAGAGATTTTTCCATGTATAAGCTGCATTTGTATAAGCAAAAATGTACATTAAATACCCAACCTCTTTTATTGTAACATTTCAGATCTTTCATTTAATGAGCAACATGGAAAAGCAGGGGAGCTACCTATGAGCTTAATCTTAAAAATCTGAAATTTAGCAACACATGTAGGAATAAACAGATTTTGGTAACTGAGAGCGCTTAATGAGACACTTCTAATATCAAAGCTATTAAACAATATCTGAAATTATGCACACTCAGTCAATGTATACATGGAGAGAACATGGAAACTCAATACAGGCACTGACCAGGTTAGCAAACAAACCTGGACTTGTGGAACTGTGTAATAATAATAATAATAATAATAATACATTTTATTTATATAGCACCTTTCAAATGCTCAAAACTCTTCAGAAACAGTCAAAAGAATACAATAAAACAACTGAAGATAGCATTAATTACACTGGATAAATTTGCATGGCATATCAAGATTGCATTCTGCAATGAATCAGATAGTTCTAGTGCTTTATAACTGATGAGCCATAGCCATATATTAAACACTGGAATGTTATAACGTTTACTGCACACATAACCATCAGCAGAGTTTATTTCAACGCAGCACAGATTAGGTACATTACTGTTTTTATAATAAACCAAGCAGGATGGCATATTTCAAAATTAATAGTGCTGATGAGCTCCCAAGCACAATGCATCATGAACCCCTGTTAAAAGCTTTAGAATATTGTAACATTCTAAATATATTAAGACTAATGCAGTCCATCCATTTGCTATTGATGAAGCATTTAACATAGAGAAGTTCATCGCAATAGTGTGACGAAATGCGCTCTGCGACACCATACAACCCACGGTGAAACATAAATAATAATAACCTGATTAAAACTAAGTATATGTGTGTAATGTTGCCTCAGCTGATGACATTGACCACATAATACACATCTGCTTATTCTGTCACTGCAAAGGTACCAACAGTCAGTCAGTCATTCTCCAACCCACTATTATCCTAACACAGGGTTACGGAGGTCTGCTGCACAGACACACACACCCACAAACCAAGCACACACACTAGGGACAATTGAGGATCAACAATACACCTAACCTACATGTCTTTGGACCGTGGGAGGAAACTGGAGCACCCCGCAGAAGACCCATGCAGAAACGGGGAGAACATGCAAACTCTACACAGAGAGGACCCGGGAAACCGAACCTGGCTGTCCTTACTGCGAGGCAGCAGTACTACCACTGTGCCACCCAAAGTACCAACAATGAACAATTAATATCTGTGGGTAGTAAGATTAAATTGTTGAAATTCCTACCTTCTTTGGTGTATAAAGATAACATGTGTCCAGTCTAAATGCTGACTGAATTTGAAGTGTGGGGGTAACTAATTGAGCTTGACAAATCCTCCATGGCTATAATTTCTGATTTATTAGGCTGAATCTTCCAAATGAGTGACACTTTTTCATTTAAGCACATTTTCATTGAAGTTTACTAAAAGCTGCCTGCCATTTGCTGACAACGGAACATCTGTGTCTAATGGCCATTTGTGGCCAATGAAATCCAAAGAATAAGTTATTGACAAATGATGAGGCTTCAGTTGTAGAATGGAATGCTGACTGGTATATGAAATGAACAATGAAATCAATAGATTCAGATGCCAGCAGTGAGGATTATGTCCACATGCACACAAATTAATACACATTCCCAGTCACTCTTAAGATTGCTCAATTATCAAATAATACCATATTTAATAAAGATACTGGAAACTGGAAACTCTTAAAGATAGGGTGAGAAGCTCAGTTATCTGGGAGGGGCTCAGAGTAGAGCCGCTGCTCCTCCGCATCGAGAGGAGTCAGATGAGGTGGCCCGGGCATCTGATCAGGGTGTCTCCTGGATGCCTCCCTGGTGAGGTGTTCTGGGCACGTCCAACTGAGACGAGGCCCTGGGGAAGACCCAGGACACGCTGAAGGGACTATTTCTCCCGGCTGGCCTGGGAATGCCTTGGGATTCTCCCGGAAGAGCTAGAAGAAGTGGCCAGGGAGGGGGAAGTCTGGGCCTCTCTGCTCAAGCTGCTGCCCCCGCGACCCGACCTTGGATAAGCGGAAGAGGATGGATGGATGGATGGATGGATGAAACTGCATGCTCGCATGTGTATTATGCACACAGACTAGTGTGGTGAAAATCAAATTAAAATTACAAAAACTACTTTTGTTAAATGTATTAATATCTTTGTTTTTGTTTAGTTTCTGTTTTCAGTCTTTTTGAAATTTTATTTTTCATTTTTAGTTAAGTTTAAGTTTAGTTTAGTTAGAAAATTATTTTTTCAGTAATGACTTGTTTAATTTTAGTTCTCACTAATGGGAATAACACTGGAGTGAAGAAAACTAATGGCCGCTATACTCAGATTACCCCCTATGCTATGCATTCCACCACCCTTTTTATCTACTTAAAATTGTAAATACAATATTTTAATCATTTAATATCATACAGTCTTTCAAGTTCCTGGAGACTGAAACCTCAAATGAGAAGTTAACCTACACTCCATTGTTAAGAAGGCTCAATATAGGTTTTATTTTCTAAGACAGTTAAAGAATGTAATTTGCTAAAGTAATTGATATTTCACTTCAGCCCTGTTATCAATGACTAAGTCCATCCTTACATTTTCCATTTTACTGTTTGGTTTGGAGCAATTAGTATTGAGGACAAGGCTAGAACTCAATTTATTACTTAGTCAGAAGTGAAAATAATGTTCTGCAGCCAAAACTGTGAGAAGTCAAATTTATTTATTTAGCACTTTTAAAGCAACTAAGAGTTCACCAAAGTGCCTTAAAACAATAAAATCAGCAACAGTAAAGAAGAAAACAATATAAAAAGATAAAAAAAAAAACACAGGTAAATGCAATACAGAGCTAAGAACCATGACTAACAGTTAACAGCAATTAAAAATGCATATATGTTTAGAAAGTAAAGCAAGAGAGTTAAAACAATAAAGTTAAACAGGACTTTACTTGTTACCTAAAAGCAAGTAAATAAAAGTAAGGTTTAAACTGTGATATAAAATAATAGATTGTGGGAGCTGACCTTGTTAAGAAGCGAGGCTGTTACTATAGTGAAGATGCCACAGCATCAAGTGAATGTGTGTATGTGTGAAGAGAAGCTAACAGAATTGAAACATAATGTCCTTTTTACAGCCAATCAAGACTCTGGCAACAGCATTTTGAATTACAGGTAAAATTCTGTTACAACGAACTGCCAGGGAGCTAAAAAATATTTCATTGTAATGAAAATTTCATAGTAATGAGATTCTGTATTTGTCACTATAGTGCTTTCTTTAGCTTGCGTCCAGGCGTTTGCAATCACTTCAATAGCTTCTTTCACGCTAATTTTAATCTCTTGTCTACAAGTTATCCACTGTCACAGATGGCTGGGGTGGCGATCCGGCCGGGATGCCCAGGAGGACCAGAGGAGGGCTTGTGCCTTCCCCAGACCATGTGGGGGTGACCGCCCTGGTTGCTTTGGGGACCACGGGTGCAGAGCTTTGAAACTCAACCCTGTAGGGACCCGTGGTCACCGCCAGGGGGCGCCCCGTGCCTTTGGAGCCTTGGAACTCAGCACTTCCACCACACCTGGAAGTGCTGGGGGAAGAGGACCAGGGACACCCGGGGTGCTTCCAGGTGCACAACCCTGTGTGGCGGAAGTGCCGGCGGAAGAGCGTCGGGAAGCACCTGGAGCACATCCGGGCGTGTATATAAGGGGCCACCTCCCTCCATTCGATGGCTGGAGTCAGGCTGAAGAAGACAGAGCTCGGAGAAGAGGAGTGGAGGCGGACCAGAAGAGGCATTGTGAGGCCAGAACTTGAAAGGTGTTTGGTGCTGCGGCACTGGGTTTGTGCACTTTATTGTGTATTAGCAAAATACCCGCACTTCGCAGTGGAGAAGTAGTGTGTTAAGGAAATTATGAAAAAGAAAAGCAAACATTGTAAAAATAAAGTAACATGTGTCACAAGAACGAGACATGGACAGATAAAGAGTTGGGGCAGCCACCCGTATAATGTAGTATCCTGGCTGCAAAAGGTCGTTTTATCAAAACAATCAGCACTGAAGTGCATTCAACCGAGTCCAAAACAAGACTGAGGAAACAAAGGAAAAGGGGCAGGTTTTAAAGGGGGAGACAGGAAGTGAGGTCATATGGATCTGGCACGTGGTCTTCCACCATTGGTTCATAGCGGAGGTGACATCAGAGGGACTGGAGCTGGTGTGGCCGACTTCCATTGGCTCAGTCCCGGAAGTGATGTCAGGAGAGTCAGGTGAAATCCCCCGGGGATGGTCTACAGGCAAGGGAGAAAAGAGTCAGTGCACTCTGCCACACCCGGCATGCCTCGAACTGCCTTCACTCAAGCCCTTTAGCTGCCTCCCATGCGCGTGTGTGACAAGGCCCCCCCCTTAGCCCAGACCCGGCGGGTCGGGCGACCCTAACCGAGAGGTCGTGAACCCGAGAAAGAGCATCAGCGTTGGCGTGGAGCGCCCGGCGATGAACGCGAAAACTTATGCGGCTGCAGGTCAAGAAACCACCGGGTGACCAGCGGATTCGACTCCTTGTGGAGGGCCATCCACTGTAGAGGTGCATGGTCCGTGACAAGGGTGAATTCCCGCCAACAGGTAGTACCTAAGCTGAGTAATCGCCCATTTAATCGCCAGAGCCTCCCTCTCCACCGCAGCATACCTGGTCTCCCGGTCCAACAGTTTCCGGCTCAGGAACATGATGGGGTGCTCCACACCATCGACGCTTTGGCTCAGCACGGCGCCAGGCCTGTGTCCGGCGTCCGTCTGGAGGATGAAAGGCAAAGAAAAGTTAGGTGCCATCAAAACAGGTGTGGGCGTAAGGGCCTGCTTTAAGTCACCAAATGCAGCGCCTGTTTTTCAGTCCATGCCACAATGTTGGGGCCCTCTTCTTTGTTAAATCAGTCAAGGCGCCGCTCTCTCCAAAACCGGGTACAAACCGGCGGTAGTACCCGCTAACCGAAAGGCTTGGACCTGCCGCTTGGTTCATGGACGGGCCATTTCAGAATGGCATCAATTTTGGAGCACTGTGGCCTTACGGTACCCGACCCACCAGGTAGCCTAAATATTTGGCCTCGCTTAATCCAAGAAGCATTTCTTGGGATTAATCCGAGCCCGCCTCACCAAGTGTCCGTAATACCGCTTGGACATGCTGTAGGTGTTCCTTCCATGTGCTGGAATAGATGACCACGTCATCCAGGTAGGCAGCACTGTATGAGTTATGAGGCCGAAGCACTTTGTCCACCAGCCGCTGAAAGGCTGCTGGAGCCCGTGTAACCCAAATGGAAGGACACGATACTGCCAGTGTCCGCTAGGGGTACTAAGCGCGTTTTTCCTTCGGAGTCCGTTAAAGGAACCTGCCAGTACCCTTTCGTCATGTCAAGTGTGGTCAGGTATTGAGCCTGTCCAAGCCTCTCGAGGAGGTCGCCCACGCGTGGCATTGGATAAGCATCAAATTGGGAGACTTGATTAAGCCGACGGAAGTCATTGCAGAACCTCCAACTTCCGTCAGGCTTACCGCCGAGCACAATGGGGCTGGACCAGGGACTATAACTTTCCTCAATCACACCTAGCTCCAGCATGCGCTTGATCTCAAGCTCCACTTCAGCCTTTTTTGCCTCGGGAAGGCGATAGGCGTTCTCGGACAACAACCCGGGCTCTGTCACGATGTTGTGCTCAATCAGAGAGGTCCTTCCGGGTTCTCACTGACTACCTCCCGAACGGTCCGGATAACTGTTTCCAGCTCCTGCCGCTGTCTGGGACTTAAGTCCGTGCGAAGTTAAGGTCGTGTGTGTGGCGAAGAGTGGCGGGGCTGGCGGAGGAGGGATCGGGGTCCCTGTCCTTCCACGGTTTCAGCAGGTTCACATGATAAACCCGCTCCTTTGGCCGACGATTGGGTTGACTCACCAAATAGTCGACCAGTCCCTTCCTCTCCTTAACTTCGTAGGGGCCCTGCCAGTGGGCAAGCAATTTAGAGTGGGAGGTAGGCACTAGGACCATGACCCGATCTCCCGGGCGGAACTCCCGAAGAGACGTGCCCGGTTGTAGTACCGGCCTGTGCTGCTTGAGCCTCCTCCATGTGACTTTTAAGGACAGGCCGAATCTTTCCAAATCTATCGCGTAACTGCGCGATATACTCCAGTATGTTTGTGGAGGGAAGAGCCTCTTCTTCCCAGCCTTCTTTCAAAATATCTAATATGCCCGAGGTTGTCGCCTGTACAGTAGTTCAAAGGGGAGAACCCGTGGAGGCTTGTGGGACTTCCGATAGGCAAAAAGGACGAGGGGGAGGAGCTGATCCCAGTTCCTTCCATCCTCGCTGACCACCTTACGCAGCATTTGCTTGAGAGTTTGATTAAACCTCTCTACTAATCCGTCGGTTTGAGGATGATACACGAGGTCTTTAAATGCTTTATTTTCAGTAATCTGGCAGTCTCCTTGAACGTTTCCGAGGTGAAGGGGGTCCCCTGGTCTGTCAAGACTTCTTTGGGGATCCCCACGCGCGTGAATACCCTAGTAATTCCCGTGCGATGGCTTTAGAGGTAGCTGAGCGCAACGGAACAGCTTCGGGGTATCGTGTAGCGTAATCCACGAGGACTAAAATGTACTTGTGTCCTCGGGCTGAGGGCTCCAGGGTCCCACCAGGTCGACCCCGATTCTGTGGAAGGGAGCGTCAATCAGTGGAATAGGAACAAGAGGAGCACGGTCCCTCCTAGGAATTTGTCGCAGTTGACACTCCGGGCAGGAAGCGCAAAAGCGACGAACCTCCTCATTAATTCCTGGCCAGTAGAAGCGGAGCTTGATCCGCTCCAGAGTTTTTTCGGTGCCCAGGTGGCCACCTAGGAGGTGGGCGTGTGCTAGCTCGCAGACCTGCCGCCGGAAGGTACGCGGCACTAGCAGCAGCCTCGTCTCCTGCCCGTCATGCATTGCTACACGGTAAAGGAGGTCATTATCTAGCACAAAGTAGGGGCCCTGTGGCATCGACTGATTAGTGCGCTGGCCATTGACAAGGACCACTGCATTTTTTACAAACTTCAGGGAGTCATCATTCCATTGCTCCCTTCTAAAAGAAGCCGGCGTTTCTTTAAATTGGAACCGCAACACGGAGAGAGGGTCAGCGTCGACCTCAATGGGCGTGGTTTCCTCCGCTCCGCCGCGGCGTTGGTGGATGACGTGTTAGCCCGCGACGGCCCGGGAGTTGCCACGTCAGTCAGGGCGACGCTTCGCTCTCTCTGCCGGCTGATTACACGGCGTGGAGGCAGCTTGAGACGGGTTATCTCCGTCCATAACGAGGCCCAAATTAACCCCGGGAGTGGTATGTGTCTCACCGCTTTTGATTTTAGACCAGTCCGCCCTAGTATCACCGGGTGTGGAGGATCAGGTAGGACGCTACGGTGAGTTTCTGAACTGACCCTCCGTAACTGATGACACAGCGGCGGACCTGTACCAGCGGATGTCTCCGTGGACACAGGTTATACCGGTCTTAAATTTTAGCCACTGTTGCGGTTGCACAAAGCGGCGGGCAACAATGGAAATGTTGCTGCGGAGTCGAACAAACCTGTGGTCTTGTGTCCGTTGGCGATCACCACGCCAGTATGTGGGACCGCCAACGGATTAGCCAGAGCACACCAACCCTCCTCGCCCTCCACCTGCATTCCTCCTTGCCTCCAAGCGGTTTGCGCCCCGCTGCACGCGGGCCATACTGAGCTCCGGATTGTACAGGGAGGGGCTAGGTCTTGGAACATACCCGGCTGAGTTTGACATGAGGACGGTTCTGCTCCCCCAGAGTGTGAGGCCGCCCTCTGCGTCTCCATAAGCTCTATGAGCTCAGACATGTTCTTAAACTGCTTGCCCCAAACCGGCTGGGTGAAGCCACGGGGAAGCGCTTCCAGGAGCAGATAGCAAGCTACCTGCTCTATTATTTGGTAGGGCGTGTTTTCAAATGGCCGTAGCCAATGCCCTACCATTGCCCATAAGGACCAGGCTTGTTTGTTGGTCGGCGCTCAGGGTCCAACCTCCATTTTTTTATTTTATTCACCTGCCAGTCTGGGGCACCCCTAGGTGGTAAATGGGGCTTTGGTTTCACAGGGAGGCAGGCACTCTCCCCCAAGAGAGCATACTGAGTCCCTTTTGCCTCCCCCCTCCAGGGCAGCCCAATTCTGTGAGCCCCACCCGCACACTCCCTGGCCTCTCCAGATGGCCTAGTTATGAGTGCCGGGAGCGGAGCCCGCACCGGGTCACGCCGAACCACGGGGCACCCTCCCCGCCTGAATACTCGGCCCCGGTACGCTCCCACCTGGGTATATTGCAGGTCCTGTCCCCTTCTCTTCCGGGACTTCTCCATCCTGCCGACTACGCCACTGTCACAAGAACGAGACATGGACAGATAAAGAGTTGGGGCAGCCACCCGTATATTGTGGTATCCTGGCTGCAAAAGTCGTTTTTCAAAACAGAGCACTGAAGTGCATACAACGAGTCCAAAACAAGACTGAGGAAACAAAGGAAAAGGGGCAGGTTTTAAAGGGGAGACAGGAAGTGAGGTCATATGGATCTGGCACGTGGTCTTCCACCATTGGCTCGTAGCCGGAGGTGACATCAGAGGGACTGGAGCTGGTGTGGCCGACTTCCATTGGCTCAGTCCGGAAGTGATGTCAGGAGAGCCAGGTGAAATCCTCCGGGGATGGTCTACAGGCAAGGGAGAAAAAGAGTCAGTGCACTCTGCCACACCCCGGCATGCCTCCGAACTGCCTTCACTCAAGCCCTTTAGCTGCCTCCCATGCGCACGTGTGTGACACATGATTGTCAATGTAATTGTTTGTCACTGTTATGAGTGTTGATGTCATCAAGAATTTAATTATCATTATTTCTTTCAATCAGGTTTGTATTTGGAGGACGTGTTGTGTTCAAGTTACATTCCGTGTTTGTCAACCGTTGTAAAGATAACAGGTTTCATTAAACGAAGTGTTCACTACCCAAATCGCTACTCGTGAATCTAAGATGTTTAACAGGCATTCCTGGTATTAACTTGTGGATTTGCCTGCGAATATTTAGCGGCAGCATGTCTATGAACTTGTGGAATTGCCTGCGAGTATTTAGCGACAGTATCTCTATGATCTTGTGGATTTGCCTGCGAGTATATAGTGGCAGCGTCTCTATTAATTTGTGGATGTGCCTGCAAGTATTTAGTGACAGCATGTCTATTAACTTGTGGATTTTTCTGCGAGTATTTAGCAACAGCGTCACAAAGTTGTTTTCATCTAGCTGCATCGACGTCTGACACTCCTCCTTTTTACTGTTTTCTCACAGCTTGGATTGCTGCTGTCATAATTGGTTTGAGTTTCATGGTTTGTTTCAATTACGTTAGTATTTGCAGGACTTGTGTTGAAGTGACATTCGGCATCTGTCAAGCGTTGTAAGCATACAAGCAGCTTCATCGATAACTTCACATCCAGCTTTTGAGAGTTTAAACATTCATAAACATTAAAGTGTCCACTACTGAAATCGTCACCTGTGAATCTAAGATGTTTAAGAGGCATTGGCGGTTGTCCAAAGGTGTAAAATATTTGGCCATTTCAATACACTTGAAAGCGACAACCGAACAATTCAGCGGTAGCCATCAAGTCACATGCGGAAGCATAGGTGAAGGGCTTAAGCATTTCACTAGTATAGTGCCCCTGTGTAGTATCTCCTGTACCGTCATCAGTCCACACCTTGAACCTGTCCCAGTCATTCAATACATAAGACACAATGTTCCTCCAGATATCAAGATTGAGCCTGATATGGCCGTCAATATGTAACACAGAGAATGTAAAAGGCAGGCGGCATCTCCAGGCATGGAAACCACTCGGTTAGTGACAGTTCTGGTTCTGGTGATCACCTCGTTAGACATCTCACCACCCAAATTGCTACTCAAGAATCTAAGATACTTAACAGGCATTCCCGGTATTAACTTGTGCATTTGCCTGCAAATATTTAGCGGCAGTGTGTCTATGAACTTGTGAAATTGCCTGCGAGTGTTTAGCGACAGAGACTCTATAAACTTGTGGATTAGCCCACGAGTATTTAGCGGCAGCGTCTCTATGAACTTGTGGATTTGCCTGCGAGTATTTAGCAACAGCGTGTCTATTAACTTGTGGATTTTTCTGCGAGTATTTGGCGGCAGCGTCACAAAGTTGTTTCCGTCTAGCTGCATCAGAAAATGTACCACGACGTCTGACACGCCTCCTTTTTACTGTTTTCTTACAGCTTGGATTGCTGCTGACGGATGGCCTTATATGGGCAGGCAGTCAATTACGTGGGAGGCGTGGGGATGGGGGATGCAATATAGGCAGGCAGCCAACTACGTGGGAGGCGTGGTGATGGGGGACGTAACTCCACCTCACACGGCGACCGACCTGCAGGCTATGGACGTATATATGTATGTAAGTAGGATTCAGTTATGACCATTACGCGCAGAATTGCTTAACTTTTGTAAGTAACCTGTAAGGATTTAGCCCGCCAAATTTCAGCCTTTTGCCTACACGGGAAGTTGGAGAATTAGTGATGAGTGAGTGAGTCAGTCAGTCAGTCAGTGAGGGCTTTGTCTTTTATTAGTATAGATAAGATTGTAAATAAACGTGTGTGGTGCTTAAACATCATGTCTATCTGTCTGTGTCCGGGCTGTTCCCCACACCATCCATCTATTTTCCAACCTGCTGAATCCGAACACAAGGTCACAGAGCCAATCGCAGCCAACACAAGGCAAGAACCAATCCTGGGCAGGGCCCAGTATACACACACACACACGCACCAGGGCTAGTTTAGAATCTCCAATCCACCTAATCTGCATGTCTTTGGACTGTAGGAGGAAACCCACGCAGACGCGGGAGAACATGCAAAGTCCATGCAGGGAGGACCCAGGAAGCGAACCCGGATCTCCTTACTGCGAGGCACAAGCGCTACCACTGCGCCACCATGCCTTAAAGTTATGCTGACGAGAATTTTTCTCAGCATTTCCTAAAGATAATACACATTCAGGGTGCGAATGGTGCCCAAATCCAATGGCTGAAGCACTGCTGTGTAATTGGGTGGGAGGGATTCGACATGAATATTATCTAAATATGGAAGCATGTTGTGGACAGCACAGCTATAAATCAGAAGCTGAATCATCCTTTTCTTCTTCTTCATATTGTGAGGTTTTTGAACTCTTTTGGGATCCCAGCCCCCCACTCCCCACCCAACAGGAACAACATGCTGAAGTGCTTCCGGATGCGCGATTGCCGCATTTATGGAAGATTGTTTGTGCGTTGCTGGGGCAGGGCAACAGCATGCTCACAGCGCTGCAGTGAAGCAACAAAGAAGAATGTCATAAAAGATCGGGGTTGCGTTATAAGTCTTTGTCTTGCACCCCAAAACACGAGGCCTAATCTCAATACTTTAGCAAAACCAGCTTTTTTCACCTTGAAACAGGAACAGCAGGGTTATTTTTTGTAGCATGATCTGCCACTCTCCTATACACAGACACTGCAGTCAGGCAGGGTCATGGCCGGGTTAGTGGCCAAGTAATGCTGTTCCCTGCATTTACAATGTTCCTTGCATCACCCACTGAGATCTTTTCTGTTTGCTTCAGTAAAAAGCCGCAGCACACCTGTGAGCCTGCTGTTGCTCTGGTAATGGATAAACAGTCTTCCACAGACATGGTGATCTTCAGAGTGTTGTCCAGTTAGGGGAGGTCCCAAGAAAATTTAGAAACCTCACATTTTCGTGAATGAGTGGTGCACTAATAGGAATGTTTCTTGAACG
Source organism: Polypterus senegalus (assembly GCF_016835505.1). Taxonomy (NCBI): domain Eukaryota; kingdom Metazoa; phylum Chordata; class Cladistia; order Polypteriformes; family Polypteridae; genus Polypterus; species Polypterus senegalus. Next base: position 124,927,429 of record NC_053162.1, read on the forward strand.
AGCATCACTGAACCAAATAAAAACTGCATTTTCGACGTCTTCAAATGCAGCAGTTCGCATACGTTTGCAACCCGGGATTTTTCTTCTTTTTTTGCTTGGTCTTTAGAAAAAGATAAGAGGTTTCGAAGCAAAATTCCAAATTAACTGGCAATGTCTTTTTTACTTTTTTCCGCAATCGAGACCTGCAAAAATTTTACATTTTTTTTTTTTAATATGAACTTTTATCGTTTTTTCATGTCTGCCATTTCTATAGGAAGGTGATAATTAATTAAATTCCAATGGATGTTTTTCAAATGTTGATGAGCAATAAGCAAAAGGTATCACTGAAAAACACCAAAACAAAAAAGCAAAAAAAAAAAAAAAATAGTACAAGTAAAGTTCTAAAGAAAAAAAAATTCAATGTTTCTAGTTTGGGGATCATTGTGCACAACTGAGCTGTGACCACAGAACTAACTTCTCTTTGGATGATTCATTCAGTCAAAGTCATTTAAAGGTCTTTTGGGCACTTCGTTGTAATGAAAGTATCTGCTGAATATATTTCATAGTAAAAAGATTCCTATAGGATTGTGTCATATTGGGAAACTGTCGGGACCATAAAAATACTTCTTTGTAATGAAAATTTTGTTGTAAAGATATTCATTGTAATGGAATTTTCCCTGTAGTTGGACAGAGAAACACCACTATAGAGATAATTATGGTGGTGTAAAGGAGTTGAAACAGAAATAGTTTCATTTAGGTGATGGCCCTAAGCTGAAAAAAGCTAATTTTGACTGCAGCATTTATCTATATATCAAGGTATATCAAGTTTATTCTCAGCCTTCCCATAGTAGCCATTACATCTTTTTTCTTTGAAAAGTGAGACGGCACTTAAGATTAAAACAGCATGACATAAAAAAAACTTTTTTTTCTCTCCAAACCATTAATTTTACTAACCTTTGATTTTTATCTAAAAATCATATCATGTTTCAATTGTCACTGGATTATGTACTTCCAAGAATTGTTGGCATTTAGTACTAGAATTGCATTCTTATGTACTTTATTCTTTAAAATGTTTCTTATAAAGGTTGTGTTATCATATAAGTAATTTAAAATGTCAGTGTATAAGCAACCATCTAGTAAAATTTTTAAACATATGCACATGCTTGCCTAATAAAATTATATAAACTCAAATAACCCAGTTAATTTTCTCAACTTCTTTTCCTATGGTATTTCTAAATTAGTGCTGTGTCAAATTTAAATATCAGTACTATGTATTTAAAGTGTGTGCAGTTCTGAGTAGAAAGTATTTTCTAACATTTGTGTGCATTGTTTTCTTATGTCATCACTTAAGTTCATGTCCCTTAAACTGCAAACCTTCTTTAGTCTTTCAACATAGCTCATACCCTATAATCCTGGAATAAATGTATTACATTGCAGCTCAAGTATCTGGGTTTTCTATAAAGTTATTGCATACAGAGATAAAAGTTTTAACTCAATTCATTTGTTCTTTAGTATGTTGCACTGTCCATTTCCAACCTTGGAATGCACATTTCTAAATATAACATAAAATATTTTTCTCAGTTTTACTTAATCTGATTCAGAGTTATGGGGTGCTGGAGCCTATCAAATTAAGGCTATGGCAGGAACAGGCCCTGCATCGAGTGCCAGTCCATCAGAATGCCCACTTCTGCACACAACATGCTCAAACAAGGCCTGTTTTTAATTACGTTAAATTAAAATTCATGTCTTTGGGAAAGGTGAAAGCTGTAGTGCCCAGAGAAAAACCCGCACACAAAATGACTGGTTGTATTATTTGAATCTAGGAAACGTGCACCAGGAGGAAGCAATGATTAAGTACAGTGCTATCATGCTGTTTGATTAATGCAATTAAAATGTCATACAGACATGGATGGTGTTTAAAGGTTTGTGGGGGCCTGGCCCCAACCAACAGATACACTATGTTATAAAATAATTCTCAAAAAAGGGTATTTTTTCCTCAATGTTTTTTGAGGCCACAATTAATGTAAAGATATTAATAATTTGAAAATACATGCCATGGTAATGCAATGTTAGTGCTGCTGCCTTGCAATCCGGGCGTTGTGTCCTAGGTTCTCTCTGTGTGGAGTTTGCATGTGGGTCTACGTGGGATTGCTCCAGTTTCCTCTCAGAGTCTAAAGACATGCAGATTAGATGAATTGGGGATTCTAAATTGGCACTAGTGTGTGTGTGTGTGTGTGTGTGTGTGTGTGTGTGTGTGTGTCTGTGTGTATGTTAATGGGCAGGCAGGGATTCTTACACCCACTACTTGTCTGGATAGCTTCTAGTTGCCTTGTGGCCCTGCTCTCGAATATGGGCTTAGAAATGAATGGATTAACAACTACCCTTAAGAAATTCTGTACATTTTCACTTAGAGATTAGTTTACTGTTTCAGATTTAGCTTTAGAGTAATAATTTCAGTTTATAAATTCAGTAGCCACTTTTGTTGGTAAAAACAGATCGTAAGTAATCAGCAGAAACATAGCTTCTGTGCCACTATGACTCTTGTGACATAATATGAAATATCTACTTGTTTGATGACACAAATAAATAACAAAATTCTCCAACATTCAAATTAGATAACTAAGTCCCTGAATACATCGGAATGTTACTCTATGCGTATGTTTTCAAATTTTGTTAAAAAAAAAAAAAAGTATTATATGCCTGGGGGATTTTTTTAAGTGTATTTTATTGTTTAATTAGGCAGATTTCCACATTATGTTGTGTTTTTTTCCTTTCTTTGATTGAGCAATTGATTATTTGATTTTATTTGTGTTGTAATTGTTGCTTTGTTAATTGATTGAGTATTTTTCATGCTAGTCGCTACTACTATCAAAATTCCTCATGATATTTCAAGAGGGGGAAATTCCTCTTTTTTGTCTATGTGACCTCCTCAACTCACATTCCTCCATGCACAGAGTTTGATTGCCATTCTCCTGTGTAGGGTCTATGGAGGTTACTGAAAATATAGGCAGGGTGCAATTGGTACTACTATTTGTTGTTCCAAGGCCCTGCCACCAAGGACCCCATTTTCACTTGGTCCCACTTCACTCCCTAGGTACATGTATTTCCTCACATTGTTCTTCTATATTCATTCTGGTTGCATCTTATAAACTGGTTGCAAGGGCTGAAAAGGCCAATCATAATCCAAGGCTGCTTATGCCAAGAAAGAGCCAACTTATCTTCAGCTGAAAATTGTCAGCCAATACCTGGGTGCGTGATAACAAAGGATTTCCCTTTACATGCTGATTGTAATGTTTCTGATCTATTTCTCTATTCTGTCCACCAAACTTCAATACATACTTGTAGGCTCTAAGCAACTTCTATCTGTGCTCAGCCACCCACTTATCTACATCCTTTACTCCTTCTCTTGGAGCTGGAAAAGTTCCCTTCACCAAATGTATGGGAAGCCTTGCATGTTGCCCAAACAATACCTAAAAAGGGGTGAAACTGGTACTAGCAAGTATTGTATTGTTATTGGCATGAACCAGTGTTGGCAAAAACTGTTTCTACCTATCCTGCTGATCCTCCTACTCTATGGTGGCCAAAAGCTCCAATAAGGTCTTATTAAATCTCTTACATGCTCCATTTCCCTGTGGATGGTAGGTAGTTGTTTAATGTTTCACACACCCATACATCTCACAAAGGTTTTGAAATATTGCAGATTCAAAACCTGCTCCTCGATCAGACAGCAATCTTTTTGGACACCCAAAGGCTGGATCAAAACCTCCCACAAAACCCTAACTGCAGTACTCACTCTCTGATCTCTAGTTGGAATTACCCAAAGGAATTTTTGTAAAAAAAGGTTTGTCATTACCAAAATATTAGACCTTGGATCACCCTCCCAACCCAAAGATAAATAATGAATTGCTACAACCTCCTGTCATGCTTGGGTCGCAAAGCTGCACAGGTTCATTCAGGGTTTTCAATAAACAGAAACTATATTCGAATACAGCATAATAAAGCATAAAAAATAAAGCAGAGGATGTCTGGGGGAAAAGAGACAAGGCAGTGAGACACTAGGTCAGCTGTGGTGAAGTCTTTTAAAAGTTTGAAACTGCGCATGACATGCAGAACACGTGACACGGCAGCAAGCAGCAGGCTAATAGCTGATCCGCAAAGAGGAGATGAAAAATTTCCCATTGTATCAGTGTTTAAGAGGGGGTTTCGGAGGAACGGCCATGTCTGCTTGGGGCTGCGTTCACCATGCTCACACTCCATTGAAGCAGACCAGGAAATTGGGTGCAAGGATGCCATTGCCTCCGGCCCCAACTTACTCAGGTTACAACGCAGGTACTCTTTTATTCACTATCCAACATCCTTTCCTATTCCTGGCTAAAAACAATTTCTTCTCAAAATGAACAAGGTCTTTTCTCCTTCCTCCTCAGTTTAATGAAAAAATTACTTGCACATTCCATTCCCCAGTTAAAAGATCTTGCCAATCTCTTACCAGCACACAATAGTCTCTGACAGCCCATAGACTGGGCTTTCCGCTCAGACGTTGAAGGCCAACTTCTCTGCATCACCAATAACTTCCAGCTGTGTTTTCTCCATTAGACTCTCACAGCAATATCTTGTACTGACTTTTCCCCAGCACTGGTAGATACTACGAGACAACTGGTTTGTAATTCCTGAGGCAATCTACACAAAACATCAACGTTCTTATTCACCAAACCCAGGTGATACTTTATCTTCAAATTGTAATTAGCTAATTGAACAACCCATTGTTGCTCCGTGGGTTCCAGTTGAGCAGTTTTAAGGTGCACCAAGAGGTTATTATTACTGAAACCTAAGAATTGAGTACCTAATAGATAATCCTTAAACTTCTCTATCATGGCCAATTTAAGACCCAATAGTTCCAGCTTGAAGGAGCTACAACAACAACATTTATTTATATAGCACATTTTCATACAAGAAATGTAGCTCAAAGTGCTTTACATAATGAAGAATAGAAAAATAAAAGACATAGTAAAAAATTAAAATAATTTAACATTAAATAACATATAATAAGAGTAAGGTCCAATGGCCAGGGAGGACAGAAAAAACAAAAAGAAAACTCCAGATGGCTGGAGGAAAAACATAAAATCTGCAGGGATTCCAGACCATGAGACCACCCAGTCCCCTCTGGGCATTCTACCTCACATAAATGAAACAGTCCCCTTTGTATTTAGGGTTCTCACAGAAGGACTTGATGATGATGGTCATGCAGACTTCTGGCTTTTAGTTCATCAATGTTGGAGTATCATGATTTTTTGAGTAGATGGTGGTGGCATAGGCCGCCACCACAAAGAAACCGGAAAAAGAAACAGAAGAGAAAGTAGGGGTTAGTATTGATTTTAGAGCTACCATGAATAGTTATTATAATGAATTAAACATACAGAGTATCAGGATTAAATTAAAGTGAAGTTATGAGAAGGCCATGTTAAAGTGATGTGTTTTCAGCAGTTTTTTAAAGTGCTCCATCGTATTAGCCTGGCGAATTCCGATTGGCAGGCTATTCCAGATTTTAGGTGCATAATAGCAGAAGGCTGCCTCACCACTTCTTTTAAGTTTTACTCTTGGAATTCTAAGCAGACACTCATTTGAGGATCTAAGGTTACGATTTGGAATGTAAGGTGTAAGAGTGATATATAAGATGGAGCGATATTATTTAAGGCTTTATAAACCATAAGCAGAATTTTAAAGTCAATTCTGAAAGACACAGGTAACCAGTGTAGTGACATCAAACCTGGAGAAATGTGTTCGGATTTTCGTTTCCTAGTTAGGATTCTAGCAGCTGCATTCTGCACTTGTTGCAAACGATTTATGTATTTTTTGTGTAGTCCTGAGAGGAGTGTGTTACAGTAATCTAGTCAACTGAATACAAAAGCGTGAACTAATTTCTCAGCATCTTTCAATGATATAAGAGGTCTAACTTTAGCTATGTTTCTTAAGTTAAAACTGCTGTCCTAGTACAGTATTCTGATTAATATGCAATTTAAAATTCAGGTTACAGTCAAAAGTTACCCCTAAGTTTTTTACTTCCGTCTTGACTTTTAATCCAAAAGCATCAAGTTTATTTCTGACTAGCAAAATACCCGCGCTTCGCAGCGGAGAAGTAGTGTGTTAAAGAAGTAATGAAAAAGAAAAGGAAACATTTTAATAATAACGTAACATGATTGACAATGTAATTGTGTTGTCATTGTCATGAGTGTTGCTGGCATATATATATATATATATATATATATATACACACACACACACATATAAACATGTAACGGCCGACCCCTTATTCCCAGCCGGCAGCTACACCTCCAAGACCTGTGGCCTGGATAATTGACTGAGAAACCTTTTCCTGTCAAGCCGCACTCCTACACAGATTAACTTTCCCCACAATCGACGGTTTGAAAAGCAAAGACAATAAGCAGAATGTAAAAGGAAACAAGAATAAATGTATTAAATGGGACAAGACACGCCACAAGACAAATGTACACTCAAATATTCCTCCACCCCAACAATCCCACAGCAAACCCGACAATATATATATATATAAATCCCCTCCCTTGTCCACGTTACATATGACACACACCACACAAACGACAAATGGCTGGCAAACGGAATGATCATGAACTTGAGTCCGTACGTGAAATAAATGTCCTGAATACGGGTACTGATTAATGACGATAGTAATGTTCGTATTTCCCGGCGTTTGGAATAACCTCACCGTGATTCCTCGGCGCGGCGAATGATGATTCGACCCGGGTCTTCAGCGGTAAGCAGGTTGAAAGGCAGTCCGGATGAATGAAATACAAACTGGATGATAGCGCAATGGAATGAAACGGCAGGCAGGGTGTAATCGTGAATGCTATTGGTTGTTCTCCTTCTCTCTCCTCGTGCTGGTCTCCCTTTTCGTCTCCTCCTCTTCTCCTTAAATAATCCGTGACGGCAGTAATTGATTAATTGACATACAGGTGTTTTCCAGGTAAGTGATTGTGAACTCCTCCCATCATCCGTCCTCCTTACGGGACAACATTAACTGATACACACAACGCAGTCAATGGGACAATGAAAACGAGACACACACAGCACTGACATTTAAACACTATGTGGCACCACTACATTCCCCCAACCTTGGACAAGGGAGGGCCGGCACGGCTTGAGGTTGGCCACATGGATGGTGTCTAACTTGGAGGCAGCGCCGATACCCCTTTGGATCTGGAAATTGACTGGACCTGTTTGTTGAATGATTTTAGCTGGACCTAACCATTTAGGCGCTAGCTTGGCGGAGAATTTTCTGCTGGCATCTGAGAGATGGTGAGCTCTAATCCAGACCAAATCACCCGGCTGGAAGTGCGCTTCCCTCCGCCGGGCATTATACAGTTTGGCGTGTCTGGATGTCGAACTCACCAACCTCCCTTGGATTCTCCGCCGTAAACCCTCTACCTTAACCAAATTATTGTAACTGGTGGATTCTGGACTAGGGGTGCTGGGAAGGAGTCGGTCGAGTGGGCCCTTAAGCTGTCTGCCCAGCGCAACCAAAGCAGGCGTCTCACCTGTGGCTTCATGCACCGCGTGTTCAGGGCAAACCGGAGCTCGGGGAGCCATTTATCCCAGTCCTGATGGCGTTCACCCACATAGGAGGCGATCATGTTCTTCAGGGTCCGGTTCACTCGCTCCGTCATGTTGGCCTGGGGATGGTAAGCGGTGGTGAGGTTTTTCTTCACTCCCCAGGCTGCATAAAGTTCATCCAATATGGAGCTTGTGAACTGCGGACCCCGATCCAAGATGATGTTTCTTGGCACCCCCCAGCGGGTGAAGATTTCATTCTTCAGGATGGAGCATATTTTGTTAGCCCTTGCATCGGCTAACGCAAACAGCTCCACCCACTTCGAAAAATAGTCTACTACTACCATCAGGACGGTCTTCCTCGAGCTGGTGATAGGAAATGGCCCCATTAGGTCGACTCCCAAAGTCTCTCCTGGTCCATCTGCGATCGTCGATTGAAGTAATCCCGCCGGTTTACCAGGTGGGTTTTTTAGTTGTTGGCAGGTGGCACACGTCTTCACGTGGTGGCACACGTCTTTCCGGACAGACGGCCACCACGCAACCCCCAGAATCTTTAATAAAGTTTTTGTCCTTCCAAGGTGACCACCTAAAGGACTGTCATGGTAGTGCTTCAGAAAGTCGGGACGAGCTCTTCCGGGACCACCAGTTGATGTTGCAGACCCCAAGGGTGGATGGAATAGTCCTGTACAAGACCCCTTGGAGGTCCACAAAGTGTACCCGGTCAGTTCGCTGTTGCTCCAGCCCTTCCCTGATGTTCTGGCAGAATGGACTGGTAGCTTGTGCTTGGGCTAGGTCTTCAAGGCTCCTTGGCAGAGGGAGGATCATCTTTTTCGCCTCTGCCAAACACACCATCCCCGACGGCTCCGATACCCTAGATAGTGCATCCGGCACGATGTTACCACAGCCCTTCCGGTAAGTCACCCTGAACGTAAAATTCTGGAGGCGGAGGACCCACCTGGTCAGACGGGAGGAGGTCTTCGGGTGATTGAACACCCAGGTCAGAGCGTGATGGTCGGTGTACACTTCGAATTCAACCCTCCAAATAATGTCTCCATGTCTCCACAGCCCACACGACAGCCAAACACTCCTTCTCAGCTGTCGAGTAGTTCAGCTCAGCGCCGCGCAAAACTCGTGAGGCGTACGCGCGATGACATGTTCAGCCTGGTTAATTCTTTGAGTGAGCACGGCCGAGCCCCAGGTTGCTGGCATCTGTCTGTACCTGGAAGGTGAGCTGTGGATCGGTTGGGCCAGAACGGGTGGCTCTTGTAGGTGGCTCTTTAGTCGCCGACGCGCCCTGGCATTCTGTCGTCCACTCCCACGGGACATCTTTTTTCCTAAGCTGGTTCAAGGGAGCCGCTATATCTGCCATCCGGGGAATAAACTTATGGTACCACCCCACTAACCCAAGAAAACGTTGCAACGACTTCAAATCTGTGGGCGTGGGGTACTCCCGGATGGCCAAGGTCTTCGGGGTCTACAGCGACCCCTCCGATGAAAGAATGTGCCCGAGGAAGCGTATGTGGGTTGAATGAAGGTACACTTCTTCGTGTTCAGCGTAAGGTGCGCTTGATGAAATCGCTGGAAAATGGTGTCTAAATCCGGAGATGTTGATTTATAGAAGGGAGTAAACAATGACGTCATCGATGTACACGAAGCAGATCTTGCCTATCAACCCCCTCAGAACCTGCTCCATGAGCCGCTGGAAAGTGGCCCCAGCATTTTTAAGCCCAAAAGGCATGACATTGAACTGGAACAGGCCTTCAGGGGTGATGACTGCCGTCTTCTTTTACTCCCTCGCCCATCGGCACCTGCCAATAGCCACTGCGGAGATCTAAGGTGCTAAATACTGCAGCTCCATGCAGTGACTCCAGGATTTCATGAACCAGGGGCATGGGATATGCGTCCAGGCTCGTCTTCTCGTTAACCCCTGTAGTCCACACAGAAACGATAGGAATTATCCGACTTCTTCACGAGGACCACAGGGGACGCCCAGGAGGAGGAAGATGGTTCTATTATTCCCTCGGCGAGCATCCGATCGAGGTGTTCTTTAATGACGCCCCTCTTCAGTGGAGAGGGTGTGGACCATGTGGGTCACCCCACGGGCAACTCCTAACTTCTCCGTCCACACCTCGCCCACTTCTTCAGCACCGGCCTCACCTCTTCAGGTTGTCCCTCCACTGGGGCTGCCGCCGAGGTGCTTGCGCCGCTCCTCTCTGCTGCGTAAAACCCGATAAATTCCGAGCCCAGATCTTCTTTGGATTTGTAAATGAATTCGCATATCCCTTCCCCCGGTACCGTATACCCCCTGGGACTGAGATGGATGGTCATCCTCATGGTGGCTAGAGAATCCAGCCCAAGGAGTAACGGAACTGACAGGTGCTGGTCCTCCAGGACATACGTATTCATATCCCAGGTGGTGGCGAGTACACTGTACCTCAAGGGGACTCTGCCCAGGGCCTTGTGTTCACTCCCATCCGCCAATACAAATCGGACGGACGGGGCAGATGTTAATTTGTCTGTCGGTCGGCTAATCTTCTCCCACTGGCTTGAGCGGATTAAAGTATGGTGGCTCCCGGTATCCACCACCGCATCCATCTGCCACCCCCGCAGCATCACTGGGACGATCAGAAGGGACGTGCTCGCTTGCATAATGGCGAGATCGGCTTCCGACCGCAAGGTTTGGCTCGTTGTGGTTTTAGGGGCTGGGTTTCTCGTGTACTGGCCTGAACTTTGTGCCAGTACGTCTTGGAGTTTCCCCAGTCCCGTTCCACTTGGGAGCCTACCCTCACCAAGTCCTCCACCGATCCCACCACCCCCCTGAGACTCCCAGCTAACCGCGGGTTACAGGCATTAAGGACGCGGCGGACCACCTCTTCTTCAGCCATAGCCGGCCGCCACTTCAAACACAAAGCCCGGTATTCATAGGCGAAGTCCCGGATGGTTTGTGAAGGTAGTTGCACCATGGACCGCAGCTTGTCCTCCAGTTCGGTCTCGTAGTCTTCCGGAAGAAAAGCCGCGAGGAAAGATCGACGAAAGGATCCCCAGTCGAAAATGGTCTTCTTGGCCGTCAGCCACCAGCTCCGCACCGTCCCGAGAGGGATGTCCCTATCACCCCAATTAGCTCTTCCGGGGTTAGAGGGTTAACGGCCAGGTACGCCTCCCCGTCCTCCACAAAGTTCAGGACATCATCGACATTATATGGAGCCCCTAACTTGGGAAAAGACAGGCGCACCCCAGGAACAAATGGCCGATTGAGGCATGCGCTCCCCTCCCGAGATACGTACGGCGTTGAATGACGGGGCGACGGTCTTATCTTCTGGAGACACCTTTGGACTTCCCCCTGAAGAGAATCTTGCCAGCGTCGATCCCGCCTCTGGAGGCACAACACGATTTCCCGCCCCAGGAGTTGAACTTGCTCGTTGATGTATTCTTTCATTTCCTCCTGGGAGCTGCTGATGCGAGCCCGCAAGGCTGCTTCGCTCCAGCGCATTTCGCAACCTCGCGGATCTTCTCCTCCAGCCGGGTTATTTGTTGCGCCAGATCCTCCCACAGAGGCGAGACGTCCTCCAGGCCTTCCTCTTCAGGTCCACAGTGATCTTCGAGGTACAGCGACTGCAAAGAATCCACCACCTCTCGCACCGCTGAACACGCTCTGACCGTGACGTGCGCGCCCGGCTACTCCATCATCACACCGGCGAAGCAATGGTGTCGTCCTGCTCGGCACGCCCTAAAGACATGATATTTTTGGGGAAAATTTAAAGGCAGACAGTGATCGAATTAAATAAAGATTCCTCAGAGAGGGCACCACTTATGTAACGGCCGACCCCTTATTCCCAGCCGGCAGCTACACCTCCAAGACCTGTGGCCTGGATAATTGACTGAGAAACCTTTTCCTGTCAAGCCGTACTCCTACACAGATTAACTTTCCCCACAATCGACGGTTTGAAAAGCAAAGACAATAAGCAGAATGTAAAAGGAAACAAGAATAAATGTATTAAATGGGACAAGACACGCCACAAGACAAATGTACACTCAAATATTCCTCCACCCCAACAATCCCACAGCAAACCCGACAATATATATATATATAAATCCCCTCCCTTGTCCACGTTACATATGACACACACCACACAAACGACAAATGGCTGGCAAACGGAATGATCATGAACTTGAGTCCGGTACGTGAAATAAATGTCCTGAATACGGGTACTGATTAATGACGATAGTAATGTTCGTATTTCCCGGCGTTTGGAATAACCTCACCGTGATTCCTCGGCGTGCGGCGAATGATGATTCGACCCCGGGGTCTTCAGCGGTAAGCAGGTTGAAAGGCAGTCCGGATGAATGAAATACAAACTGGATGATAGCGCAATGGAATGAAACGGCAGGCAGGTTGTAATCGTGAATGCGTTATTGGTTGTTCTCCTTCTCTCTCCTCGTGCTGGTCTCCCCTTTTTTCGTCTCCTCCTCTTCTCCTTAAATAATCCGTGACGGCAGTAATTGATTAATTGACATACAGGTGTTTTCCAGGTAAGTGATTGTGAACTCCTCCCATCATCCGTCCTCCTTTACGGGGACAACATTAACTGATACACACAACGCAGTCAATGGGACAATGAAAACGAGACACACACAGCACTGACATTTAAACACTATGTGGCACCGCTACATATATACACACATATATATATATATACATATACATATATATATACACACATATACAAATATATACATATACATATCTACATATATACTGTATATACACATATATATACATATCTACATATATATACATATATATATTAGGGGTGGGACTCGATTAAAAAAATTAATCTAATTAATTAGAGGCTGTGTAATAATTAATCTTGATTAATCGTATGTAATCACACATGAAAATTTGCCCCAAATCGCAAATGTTTTTTTTTTTTTATTTAAAAGGGTTTTAGTGGGCGACAGAATCAAATAATAGACATGGACATGAATATTGTAAACTCAAGCTCTTTTAATTTCTGAAAAAAAATGCTTTTAAACTGCATTTCAATTCAAAACAGAAACAAAAATATCATCCCTAGCTAAAATTGGGCAGGCTTAAAAATAAAGTGGTATTTTAAGTACTTTAAGTACATTTTCAGAATGGTATTGTCTTTAAATAATAATAAGAAAAATTTCAACATAAAGTGCAGTTTTTCTTCTTAAAAAATAAGGCAGAAACATAAAAGGTAATTTGACCAGCTTTACCTTTAAACTCTGAGTAACCTTAGACAAAATTATTTTGTACATTAGGCTAAAACAGTGTGATCATTGAACATTTTGTAAGTAGATGTAATTAGAATTACTAACCATCACGGAAGTCCAATGATCCCCAGTAAGAGCCACAAAGACCGCTTTCTGTAATTCATCTAATTTTGCTTGCTTTTCATTTTGCTCAAAACCATGCTTTTATCAAGGCTTCCGTCGGGTAGTCTTTTGAAATGAAATTTGCCTCCGATCAGTCGTAGCAGCGCGCTTTCTTTCGACTCTTACATTTTTGTAGCTCTGATATGTGTAGCAATGTAATCGATGTACCAGGAAATCATGCACTGACAAAAGTTCCACTTTGCTTGGAATGCAAAGTGTGATTAAATGCGTTAATTTTTTTTACGCGTTATGGAGTACATGCATCGAAGCTTCTCATCTGTGCTTGTGCTAAGAAAAGGAAACATTTTAAAAATAACGTAACATGATTGTCAAAGTAATAGCTTTGTGACCATTATGAGTGTTGCTTTCATCAAGGATTTGATTATAATTTCTTTCAATTAGGTTCGTATTTGGACAGTTTGCACAAAACCACGCTTTTATCAAGGCTTCCGTCGGGTAGTCTTTTGAAATGAAATTTGCCTCCGATCCGTCGTAGCAACGCGCTTTTATTCGACTGTTACATTTTTGTAGCTCTGATGTGTGCATCGGTGTAATCGATGTACCAGGAAATCATGCACTGACAAAAGTTCCCCTTTGCTTGGAATGTAAAGTGTGATTAAATGCGTTATTTTTTTAACACGTTATGGAGTACATGCATCAAAGCTTCCCAGTTGTGCTTGTGGTAAGAAAAGGAAACATTTTAAAAATAACGTAACATTATTGTCAAAGTAATAGTTTTGTGACCGTTATGAGTGTTGCTGTCATAATGGATTTGATTATCATTATTTCTTGCAATCAGGTTCGTATTTGGAGGATGTGTTGTGTTCAAGTTATATTCCGTGTTTGTCAACCACTGTAAAGATAACAGGTTTCATTCATCGAAGTGTTCACCACCCAAATCGGTACTCGTCAATGTAAGATGTTCAACAGGCATTCCCGGGATTAAGTTGTGGAAATTGCCTGCGAACATTTAGCGGTAGCGTGTGTATGAACTTAATTTTATGTTTTCCAGTCCTGCAAAGTCATTTGACGTGAGCCGCTCGGAGTACATGCATCGAAGTTTCTCAGTTGTGCTCGTGCGATCTCGCGATGTCAACGGGTTTATTTAATGTTAGCTAAGACCCAGCACTTAAAAGTTTCTTGCTACAGCAATTTTAACTCCATTAGAAAGTGATCCAAAGTCTCGTTTATACCTCGTGTCTTTTCATTAAACTTGTATCTCGCGAATACCACATTGGTCGTAGGCATGACAAACGGCAGCGGGAGTGTGTCTATAAACTTAATTTAAACTTATGGTTCACACCGTGCTTTGTTTCCGCAGTAGCTGTTCACAGTCATTTCACGTGATTACCTCATGTCTTTTCATTAAACTTGTATCTCGCGAATACCACATTGGTCGTAGGCATGACAAACGGCAGCGGGAGTGTGTCTACAAACTTAATTTAAAGTTACGGTTCAGACCGTGCTTTGTTTCTGCAGTAGCTGTTCACAGTCATTTTACGTGATTATGTGGGAGGCGTGATGATGTCAGACACAACTCCGCCCCCCACGGCCATGAGCTCAACTCCATTACACTATATGTAGAAAAATAGGTTCCAGTTATGACCATTATGCGTAGAATTTCGAAATGAAACCTGCCCAACTTTTGTAAGTAAGCTGTAAGGAATGAGCCTGCCAAATTTCAGCCTTCTACCTACACGGGAAGTTGGAGAATTAGTGATCAGTCAGTCAGTCAGTCAGTCAGTGAGGGCTTTGCCTTTTATTAGTATAGATAACCTCATTGTATCCAGTGTTGCCAATAACTAAAATTTCAGTTTTCTCTTTATTTAGTTTGAGAAAATTACTATTCATCCATTCAGAAATACAAGTAAGACATTGTGTTAGTGAATCGAGAGAGTCAGAGTCATCAGGTGCTATTGATAAGTACAGCTGTGAACCTCTCAAGACGGACTGTGTTATTGTATTCTGTTATTTTAACATTCAATATCTTATAATGGATAATCAGTTTAGTTTTCCTCCATTTATGCTCAGCTCTACGACATGTTCTCTTTAAATCAGACACTCTTTGGGTCTTCCATGGTATAACAATGCTAGAAGATTTTTTAACAGTCTTTTCAGGTGCAACTATATCAACAGCAGCTCTCACTTTAGTATTAAATCTTTCTACCTTACTATTTACATTATCCTCGCTATTATAGTTGGCACTATAAACGGACTGATTGCTTAGAATGTTTGTAAGTTTTACAGCTGCTGATGAGTCAAAGAAAAATTTTTTAACAATATGCTTCTCGTGAATGTTTTCTATCATTATTTCTATATTAATTAGTAGAAGGAAATGGTCTGACAGACCAATATAAGTGACCTGCTTTAGATCAGCTTTTAGTCCTTTGCTAATTACTAAGTCTAACGTATGACCTGCTTTATGTGTAGGCTGATTAACGAGCTGTCTCAAATCAAAAGAGTCCAGGAGGTTCATGAATACCTTTACTTTTAGATCACACTGATTATCGATATGAAAGTTAAAGTCGCCGACTATTAAGAGTGTGTCATAGTTCGTAATTAAAATTGACATTAAGTCTGAGAATTCCTCAAAGAAAGACACGTTAAATTTAGGAGGTCTATACACGGATAATACTAGAACTTGAGAATCTCCATGAATAACAACAGCGAGATACTCAAAGGACTTGAATTTACCAAAACTAACATCTTTACACTTTAACCAGCATGAGTAGATGTTTGCCAAGCCGCCACCCTTCTTTCCCTGGCTACAGTTCTCATCATTTTGTTTCACAGGATGCAAACTGTGACTGGCATAGAAATAACATGTTCTTTCCCTTCTTGCTCCTGGGAGGGAACAGCACCCAGTCCACCTATACTGGTATCATGACATGGTACAGCTTAAAAGATTTACTAAAATCTGCAAAAGCCAAAAGTGGTGGAGAAATCAGAGCACTTTTAATAGCCTCAAAAGCAGCTTGACTATCTGAAGTTCACTCTATGGATGCAGTCTATTTCTTCCTTGATAGGTCTATAAGCAAGGCATGCAATGGGACACAATTATTCAAAAGAGGGGATAATCATCTGTAATATCCCACACACCCCAAAAAGAATGGACTTCCCTGAAAGTCATTGGTGATGGCTACTCTCTTATTGCAGCTAATTTTTTCAGGTTCTGGGGACACCCCTGCTTTGCTTACAACATGTCCCAGGTATTTCACTTGTCTCTGAAAAAGATAATATTTGGCTGGCTTAAGTTTTAATCCATATTTAGATAGTCATTTGAACAGTGCTTTCAAATGCAGCAAATGGGTCTCAAAATCTGGTGAATAGATGATAACATCATCCATATACACAAATAAAAATTTACAAACTTTATCACCTAAACATTATTTCATAAAACACTGTAAAGTTGCCAGACATACCACAAACCAAATGACATTCGATTCCATTTGTACAAACCAATTAGATCATCTAGAGCAACCTCCACCTGCCAGTATCCACTAGCCAAGTCAAGGGTAGAGTACCATTGTGTCTGTTTTAATGTGGTTAATGACTCTTCCACTCAAGGAAGAGGATATGCATCCTTGTGGGTCACTTTAATTTAATTTGCAATAATCCACACAAAACCTCCAACTATTGTCCTTTTTCTTTACTAAGACAACATTAACCACTCACACATCCAATTCCACTATGCCAAGCTGTAAGTCATTCAAATAAATATCTTTTTTCAAGGGTCTATCTGCGTAATCACAGCAAAGAGCCTATTTTGTGCAATGTATTTTGGATAGATATGGTACCTGTGGAGAGTATTTAAAGTATGCCCTACTTCAACTGGAAAATCCTGTTTTACTGCTTCAGCCATCACCATGCATTGTCTACAACAGACGTTTAACTTATTATTTCCCAATATGTAATGCACAGTTACATTACATTACAGTAACCTTTGCCGGGCTACATTTCTTTAATTTGTCAAACACTTACTGTATTGTTATGGTTCAACCAGGATTCTTTCTCTGGCTCTTGTTTTTCATTTTTATATAATTTTTGGAATGATTTTCAAATATCATTTTGGATGTTTTTAGATCTGTTTTTATGGTTATATCTATCATGATATTATTGATTTTGTGCTGCTTATTGTTGTGTCATTTTGTATTATGTTTAAAAACATATTGTATGTATTTATTTTCCTTGTTATTGTCTTCTGTCGTATATCCTGTATGTTCTCAAAGCATCTTAAAACACTAATTTTGATTCCTGTTTTTTTTCAATTTACAATTCTTTTTCATATTTGTCTATCCTACCCTTTGACCACTGCTATTTTATAAAGGTACTGTTTTTGGCTTGTGTTTTGTTGGATTTGGTTGCTTACCAATGTTGTTCCTTTTTCTTGCCTTGCTTGTCTTGCTCTATTTTAGAATTCCTTTTCAACAATTCTTTAAATATAAAGAAACTTTGTTTTGTTTTATATTCCAGAGGGTTTACAGTTTTCCATTTTTTTCTATTATTTAAAAGCCTAGGTAGGACTGAAGACTTGTTTTTGATTTACGGTTAAACTCCGTGTCGAGAGGCTTGCTCAGGGGCACCAGACCTGGGTGAACAGCTGGTGTGATTTATGGTTTTTTGAGGCCTCCATCTCGTTTTGTGCTTATTTTTGAATGACAGGATCATATTGCAGTATATGTATAAAGATGTGCAGTGTTCCAACACTGTATTAGCGGGATTGCACTCTGTGAAAATATGAAAAAAAAAAATTGACTAAATTGAATCTGGGCTAGGCTCCAGCCCCATGTTACTCTGAAATTCATTAAGAATTAATTGGAACGCCTGAAAATTTTGTTTTTTCTCCACTCTAACCGGAGGTTTTTTCAGTTATTATTGTTTTTTTGTGTCCTCCTGGCCATCTGACCTTATCCTTGGGCTTATCCTTAGAGACTTACAGTATGTCATGGCGCTGTACTGTATATAAGGACACTACTCTTCTATTTGATATTTATCTGCTTTTAATATCATTTAGATTATTTTTTTTCCTTTCTTTGTTACTTATTGTTTAATATTATTGACTAATCTTATTTGTTTTTCTTTTCTTCTAACTTCATCTTTGACATCTAGTAAAGCACTTTTAACTGCATTGGTTGTATGGAAGTGTGCTATATAAATAAATGTTGTTGATGTAAGTGGATTCGAGAATGATATATTATGTTGAAATTGTATATCTAATTCTAATTCACACCACTAGGAGAGGTTTAAACTTCATTAAATTTCATGTAATTCAAGAGCAATTACTGAAATTCTTATAAGAACTGGAGTATTAGAATGTGTTTAATTCTGAAAATTTCTTTTATATAACATCACTTACAGTATGTTAATTGTGGGCTTTCAGATAGCATTTTTCAAGTACATAATGTCACATCAGATCTTCCATTTTAATAACATATGTTAAAAATATCTTTTGTTTTAACAGTGTCCAGTGCAGAGTTTAACACCACGAAGCCACCTCTAGTTTTACGTGCTAAACAATTAATGAGCGAATGGTGGAGTGACCTTGTATATAGACATAGCCACAAGAAAGACTGGCAAGAAGTAGTAGATGAAGCTCACCTACAGCAGTTCCAGAGGTAAGTAAGGACTAAACAAGGTAATTCTGCTTGTCTTCATTTGTACTATAGTAGTGCAAATCAATTTTGCAAGTTCCTAATTGGGCAATACTGAGTAAGAACTGTGAAGCTCTTACAAGAAAATGAAGATATCTGACTTTGAGTCAGGATATCTTTCTCTATAACCAAGCTCACTTGAAGGAGTTTAACGACATTACTAGTGATCAGGAGGAGCATAAATTAGAACAATTAAGCCCTTATATGTTTATTCATTGTTGTTCTTATTATATTGAAATAACCTCCTTTAATTATGGCATGCTTTGTTTTTGTTTCCCCTGTCTAATAATGGAATAACTTCTAAAACGGCATAAAACACCTACATATGTAGATGATATGATAATAATAATAATAATAATAATAATAATAATAATAATAATAATAATACTGATTTAAGGATCTACAGTCCTAAGTTTGAATCCAATGCGGAGATGTTGTCTGTGTGCAGTTTGTATTTTGTCCCTATGTCTGTATGGGTTTTACTTTGGGTGCCATGGTTTTCTTCCTACATCACGAAACACACGCAAGTGAGGCTATTCTGCAATTCCAGATATATACTCTTTTCAGATTGTGCATGTGTGAATGGACATGGAGATATTCTGGCACCCTGTTTGTGACTATTTTCTGCTCTGAACACAGTACTGCTGCTATAGGATCCATAACACCATATTGAATTAAGGAACATGTTTTAAGGTATAATTTTACTTGTATAAAATAATTTTTAATTAGCACATATGTACAGTAGTACAAGGCATGTATGATATATATATATTTTTTGCTGAAAACATAACTTCAGTTCTGTATAATTTCCACTTGTTTAAAGATTTTATTATCTCTCTTTTTTGTTAACCCTTCAAACTAATTAACTCTGCAATCTTATTTTCCATTATAGCAGGTCAAAAATAACATTAATTAGGCAGTGGATCAACAGACAGACAGACAGGTAGAACTTCATTTGTCCCCAGGGGAATCTGGCTAATTATTTTTTTTTGGCAATTAGTCTTTTTCTATAAGCATTCTTAATTGCATGACAGAACACTAGCGAAGTCAGTATTTGTATGGAGTTTGAATGTTATCTCTGTGTCTATATGGGTCTTTCATCTGGAACTTTTGACATCTGAAAGCTATGTTAAGTTAAGTTAACTGAAAACTTTAAACTGGCCCATTCAGAGTTAGATTGAGTATATGTGAAAGTGTGGCTTTTTAATCAGCTAAGAGTGGTTCCTGCCTTTTTCCAGTTGTACATTGATAGGCAATAGCTACCCATGAACCTGAACTGGAAAACTCAGCTATAAAATGGATTGATATATGGATTGATTGATACTGATGTGAAGTGCTAACCCAACGTTTCTGCATAGTGGTAGGCCCAGGGGATTAATAAGGCATGCACGTTGAAGCACAATACAAAAGAAATAAGCAAAAGATTTTATTCTCCTGAGTTTTACTAGTAAAACTATACCTAGAAATTTAGTTAGACTGTTTTCATTGTACTTTTTTAATTAGAAAACAACATGTCTATATGTTAGGAACACATTCGAAACTCTAACCTTTTGTATTTAATTTTTTGTATTTGATACATTTGTTTTTATTTTTATTATTATTTTACTGTTTTACTGGTGACTTCAGTCACTAGTGCCATTTTGTTTTCTACTTTCTATAATCACCACTACTGCTACTTATGTGGCCTTGATGATACCAGCAGGCTGCCAAAGCAGGAAGCACCTTAGCAAACAATGAAAATTGTAGCCTTTAAAAAAGAACAGTTGAAAGTAATCCCTTGGTGATTTTTCTGGTCATAACTAAGCTTTAGTTTTTGTCTGTAATTCTTGGTTCAGTCAATAAATAGTTCAGTCTTTCTGTGTACCAGATTCCTATATGTCTAAAAGACAAATCTTTGAATTTTTCCACCGTGAAGTTAGATGTTACTCATCTCTGACATATTCAGTCAATTAAAGATAAATTAAATATTTTATTTTCTGATCACTATTTGGCCAAGCATTCATAACACTATATAATACAACTAACCATTTTAGTTACCCAAAATATGCACATTTTTAATCTTTCTGATCACACACCACTGTATAATTTAGCTTGAAAAACAAGGCTGTTTCATTCTTTTTTGAAGCACATAAGTAATGCACAGTCCTTACAGCTAAAACAATAATGCCTGACAGTTCAAACAATGTTCAATTCACATTACAGTATATTGCACCATGGAGGACATCCATCTATTAGAACACATCAAATAAATGTAGATGTAAATAAATGTACCTGTATGGTGAGAAAAAGTAACTTAAATATAAATGTGAAAAAGTCAAAAGTAAAGGCACCCATACATTATATTTATCGTGAAGAATAATTAAAAGAGATATAACAACCAAATATACCATTAACAGCTGTAGTACTTCGATTCTCTAGTATGCAATATTTATATCCACCAATTTCTGAATCTCTTTATGTTGCATGTTATGCCAGTTCCTATGCTTAAATAGCAGTGAGTCGAGAGTCTCTCTCAATCCATTGTCTATAAGAAAATTTCTTAACGCTCTTATTTGAAACAGTGGTGTTTATATAATGAACTTTTGTTACAAAATTCTTTCTTGTTTGCTTATACCTGACAATGTGCAGTTGCCACCCTTAGTGTACAGCTACTTAAACATTTCCTTAACACTTAAACTTCACTGAATTTTCAGACTAATGCTTTTTAGGTTACTGTGACTTACTGGAGACCAATGTGAAGCCTGTTATTTGATCCAAGCAGTGGAGACTGCTGTCTCAAGGAGTCCTTTTGCTGCAAGACAATGCCCACCCTCACACTGCTAAGAACACCAAGGCTTGTCTGGAGAAACTGAAGTTTGAAAAATTCACTAGATTTGGCACCATGTGATTTACACCTTTTTGGACCTCTAAAAAAACATCTGGGTGACAGATGATGACGTGAAGAAAGAGGTGCACGAGTGGTTGCAACAAAACCTTTTATTCTGCTGGAATCCAAGCACTTCCAGGCAGGTGGTGCAAGTGCATTGAGAAGGGTAGAGACTACATTTAGAAATGACATTATCAGTTTTGTTGAGGTTCGTTCCATTTTCTATTAAATCCCATTTTTTCACTTTAGCTTGACTCCTCCTTGTATGAATACATTATAGGATCACAAACTGTTGGGCAGGGTTGCCATCAATAGAAGACAACGGGTCTTTTATAGACCTGGATCAAGCTGTCTGTGTATAAATAACTAGAAAATGCATAGTAGTTTCTTCAAAATGAATCTTAAAAAAAAACAAAAAAAAAACTTTACAGTTCTTGATGAAACTCTCACAGGCTTGAAATCACATTTAATATTTTTATTAAACAACATGCAAAATGAAAAGTTCAAATACTACATAAACAGATCAGAAAAAGAAGCTAAATATTTTTTAATGAAATCCCATTTCTTTCCTAATTTGAAGGAAAAACAGACTTATTTTTCTTAATTATCTTATTTTTTCACTTTGCCATTTATTTAAACTGAAGTTAATTTGATTTACTTTAAACATACTAAGTATGAAAAGGCATTAAGTTATTATGAAAAAGGTTTCACAAACATGCAAACTGTCTGCAGTGTCACTTTTTATCCTTAACATTAACATGACAATCATCACTTTTAGAAACATTCAAACTGCAATCTGATCACACTGTGACAGACTTGAGAAATACTAGAAAAAAGTACAACTGGCATATACATACACACATACACACACACCCCAGATGAGATTAAAATCAGGAAATTCCATGACAAGGCTGACATGCAGGCACTATGCCAGTTCATTTATACAATAATTACAAAAAAGATTGCCATTGTTTAGCACAAGTAACAAACTAAGAATAATACAATTTATTCTTTTTGCAGATAAAATATCATCTGTTCTTTTTGTGGATATACATAGGGCAGAAACTAAACTTGTAAGAGAGCAGGCAGGCGAAACTCTATGAGGGGACATTCAGAAAAAAAGCAGAATTGGAACAGATTGTGTTACTACATCCTCTGAGCTACTACTTGGACAATATTCCAGTGGTAATTGCAAGAAAATATCAATTAATAAATTGGTGAGAAAGACCAGCATGAAGTGTAGGCCTTTCATAATGAGAAATTGCAAAAATATCAAAGTGCCAGTGAGCACAGTGTCCTAAACAATCCAACTGGACAACAATTGGAAACTGGAAGAAACTCTGATAGGAAGAGAACTTGAAGGCCCAAAGTCGGAGCCCAATCAGAAGAAAAGTTTCTGAGAGTCGCCAACTTCAAGCATAGCTTAACAGTTGTAGTCAAAAGCAAGTCTCAGTTTTTACTGTGAAGTGGAGACTTTATCCATTCTGCAGTACTGCACAGCTGATTATTTCCAGGCTGTGTTTTGTCCATTTAGGAATGGCTTTCTTACTGCCATTCGTCCTGTCAAACCTGCAGATTAAAGTCTCCTCTTCACAGTAGAAACTGGGACTAGCTTTTTTCGATAACTGTGAAGCTGTGCTTGAAGCTGTTTTGACCAGTAGTATATATATCAGTTCAGACACATTGGTATGACATATATAAATATTTGTTTAAATAGATTGGTTTACATATATACATCAGTTCAGATGCATCAGTTCAGATATAAATATTGGTTAAGATACAGTGATCTTTCACGGCTTCACTCCATTGTGGATTTTATATCTAAGCATAACTAAATATATGTCACGGATTTTTCGCTAGTTCGCGTATTTCTGCGGACAATGGGTCTTTTAATTTATGGTACATGCTTCCTCAGTTGGTTTGCCCAGATGATTTCATACAAGGGACACTATTGGCGGATGGTTGAGAAGCTACTCAATCAGAGCATGGATTATGTATTAAATTAAACTCCTCAATGATATATGACATGCTTCCCGAATGGTGCTTCGCATACTTAAATGCTCTAACAGCACCTATTGATTTTTGATTGTTTGATTTTCTCTCTCTCTCTGACATTTTCTTCTCCTGACGGAGGGGGTGTGAAAAGAGGGGCTGTTCGCACACTGGTCTAGAGGATAAGGACGCTCCTCTGAAAAATGCTGAAAGGCTACCTTCACATTGCTCCCTTCCTTGTATCTGCTTTGTCGGGCGGTGCTTCGCATACTTAAAAGCACCTATTGATTTTTGATTGTTTGCTTTTCTCTCTCTGTCTCTCTCTCTCTCTCTCTGACATTCTCTGCACCTGACGCACACTCCTTTGAAGTGGAAGATATGTTTGCATTCTTTTAATTGTGAGACAGAACTGTCATCTCTGTCTTGTCATGAAGCACAGTTTAAACTTTTGAAAAAGAGACAAATGTTTGTTTGCAGTGTTTTAAAGTCCCTGTCTCTACAACCTCCTGTGTTTCTGTGCAAATCTTTGACCCAAGTGTGACAATATAAAAATAACAATATAACGTATGGTTTTTACTTCGTGGATTTTCACCTTTCGCAGGGGGGTTTTGGAACGCAACCCCTGCGATCGAGGAGGGATCACTGTGCATCTGTTTGGATATACAGTACAGGTTGGTTCAGGTATGTATATTGGTTTAAATAAAATGGTTGAAATTTACTGGTAGGCACAGCGTAGCCACCTAAGTTTAACATCTCTGTTTCACTTCATCATTGCTTTTACATTGTTGTTGTTATTGTGCATATTTTATACAAGAAGCATATGCCTGTTGGTCACATTTTATTTCATAAGCCATCTTGGTTGTGGGTCCTTGATTCCAAAGCCCTTTTCTTTCATTATTATAAAACACATCCCCAGATACCCACCTCCTCACTTTACTCCATCCTACCCTGGCTCATTGCTCACTTCCTCCTGTCCCTTCCAGGACAGATTCTTCTCAAAATCCGAGTTACAGAAAGCATTGATCACAGCAGTATGTCACATTTGTTCACCTCATCAAACATTTATTTATTTTTGACTGAAAGCGGCACAGTGATAAAGGGTGATCTACGTCAGGAAGGGTAAGAGTCCTGTTTGCTAAAAGAACATCGTCTTTATGGAGGAAATATAATAGAATATTCTTGCTTCACAAATAACTGATGTTTAATTCTTTTTATAGTAATCTGACAAAACCACACATACACATACATATACACAAACTCGCACATCGTCGGTGGCACACACTACTGATTTAGTGTATTTGTCAGGGGCAATCATTTTTTTGTTTTATTAAAACAGAAGTTCATCACTGATAGAAAGCAGCTTGAGGATTTCTGATATTCCATATTGGCATTGTTACATTTAAAGGTGTTCTATGTCAGGAAGGTATAAATTATTATATTCTGAAGAGAACAATGTTCTATTTAGACGTAAGCACTTGCACTTTTGCCTTCTTGATATAGATTCAACAAGGTGCTGGAAACATTCCTCAGAGATTTTGGTCCATATTGACATGATAGCATCACACAGTTGCTGCAGTTTTGTCAGCTGCACATTCATAATGCGAATCTCCCATTCCACCACATCTCAAAGGTGCTGTATTGGATTGAAATCTGGTGACTGTGGAGGCCATTTGAATACAGTGAACTCTTTGACATGTTCAAGAAACCAGTTTGAGATAATTTGAGCTTTGTGACATGGCTCGTTATGCTGCTGAAAGTATCTATAAGGAGATAGATGCACTGAAGTCATAAAAACATGGACATGGTCAGTAACAATGCTCAGATAGGCTGTGGCATTTATATGATGCTCAGTTGGTACTAAGGGGCCCAAAGTATGCCAAAAATATCCCCCACACCATTGCATTACCACCAGCCTGAACCATTGATAGAAGGTAGAATGGATCCATTCTTTCATGTTTTTGGTGCCAAATTGTGATCCTACTGTCCAAATGTCACAGCACAAATCGAGACTCATCAGACCGGGCAATGTTTTTCCAATCTCCTTTTGTCCAATTTTGGTGAGCCTATGTGAATTGTAACCTTATTTGCCTATTCTTTGCATGGTAGGAGTGGCACCCAGTGTCGTCTCCTGCTGCTATGCCTATCTGCTTCAAGGTTCAATATATTCTGCATTCAGAGATGCTCTTCTGCATACTTTGGTTGTAATGAGTGGTTATGTGAATTACTATCGCCATTCTATCAGCTTGAACCAGGCTCCAATCTCCTCTGACCTCTGGTATCACCAAGGGAATTTCGTCCATGGTACTGCTACTCACTGGATATTTTCCCTTTTCAGACCATTCTTTGTAAATCCTAGTGTGGTTGTGTGTGAAAATCCCAGTGGATCAGCAGTTTCTGAAATACAGTACTCAGACCAGGCTATCTGGCACTGACAACCACATTCAATGTCACTTAAATCACCTTTCTTCCTCATTCTGATGCTCATTTGAACTTCAGCAGGTTGTCTTGGCAATGTATATATGCCTAAATGCATTGAGTTGCTGACATGTGAATGGCTGATTAAAAATTTGCATTAAAAAGCAGTTGACCTAATAAAATGTACCTAATAAATTAGCCCGTGAGTGTATATATCTGAACTGACCAACATATCCAAGTGGGTGTGTCTCAGACAATATGAACAGATGTACAGTAATATCTAAACCAATCTATTTTAACCAAAATACAGTATATATATCTAAACTAATGTATATCAACTATTACATATATCTTAATCATTGTATATATCTGAATGGATTTACTAAAGCAATGTATATATCCAAACCAATGTATTTCAAACAATGTATATTGTGGTCTATTGACGGCTTGTCATCCCGGCCAATACCCCAAGGCCGCCAGATGGAGCCCTTCCTGCAGCATGGAGGTGCCCCGAAGACCAGCAGGGAATCATGGACAATGGAGTTTACATCCACAGCCCTGCTGGATACCACATGGGCCGCTAGATGGAGCTGCAGGGAGGAGCAAAGAATATTATTTGCCCTACGCCCCGGAAGTACGTCCGAGTCACATGGACAAGGGGAATGCCGTGCTTCCGGGGTGAAGAAAAAGAAGAGTTTTGATCTTACCCGGAAGTGCTAAGAAGTCACATGGACTGAGGGTTCAGAAGCACTTCCGGGTCACGGACTATAAAAGGACTGTGGCAGCTCCCAGATGGGGAGCTGAGCTGGGTGGAATGGTGGCAACGTGTCTGGGAGTTGGAGGATTGTTTATTGTAGTATTGCAGTTTATTTAATGAGTATAGTGGTGAAGAGGGTGCTTTGTGCACTGAACATTATTAATAAAGTCAAAATTTGGACTTTTACTTGGAGTCTAACGTTTGATCGGAGGGTTCAAGGGAGTGATAGTGCCCCCTATCTGTCACAATATATATATCAGAACGGACCTATACAAACCAATGTATATATATTAACTAATTATTCACTAGTGGCGTAGTCGGCAGAATTTCTGGCCGTCTACTTGGCAGAAACCTGTTTTAAAATTTTTCTTGTGGACAAACCGTGACACAACAGTGCTACAGCACAAGTGAGCTAATCGTGCCCCTTACCCGTCCAACTGGGTAGGAGAAAAGCCAGGTCGGTCAGAAAGGCAGCGAGAGGCCCAGCGCACAGCATCGTCATCAGCAGTGGAGCCGACTAGAGTAGTGAAAAGGCCATCCGAGAGATAGAAGTACTGAATGACGGGGTCTAATCTGAGGTATACAATGGATACAGGGATTCAATGCCCTGTGACTGGGTTATGTGTGCTCAATATTTATACCTCATAAATGGCGAATGCCCAGTAGCCTGTCTGTGGCCACTGAATGCTCCTGGGACTGGCGACAATGGCATGTGCTCAGATGAACTGAGTGGCGTGGACCTCAACCTATAACTTCCTGAAGATTGACGTGACTTGCCCCAAGGGATTGCGGAAAGGCACAGATGGATGCTTGTGCTTTCTAAAGACCCTGCCTGATG
The DNA here is from genome assembly GCF_016835505.1 of Polypterus senegalus. Lineage (NCBI taxonomy): Eukaryota > Metazoa > Chordata > Cladistia > Polypteriformes > Polypteridae > Polypterus > Polypterus senegalus. Next base: position 124,954,908 of record NC_053162.1, read on the forward strand.
GACGTGATGGATGCGAGCTTAACATGTCTTCACCACAGGTATGGAGGTTTTAGGGAATGAGTGTTGATAAAGGTGGATCTCAGTCGACAAACAGCAAACCTCCAAAACTCCAACTCCCATAAGATCATGCAACAACTGACTGAGCATGCGCAGGAGAGGCCTGTGCTCTACAGCTCACGTCTGTTGAACAGGATTGGTCAGTATTTGAACCCACCTCTGTCCAAAACAATCATTTAATGATAATTTTAATGTGGAGGAGCAGGAGAGGGTGCTCCAGCCTGTGCATTCTTTATTACATATCATTGGAAGACTGAACATGATGATTGAGGGACTGGAGACTATGGCACCCCTGAAACAGATGGAAAAATACCTGTGGAGACTTGGCCTCGGACTCCCTATTAAGGTAGACTTGGCAGTAGAGGTAAGTGGCACCAGTACTGTACATAATGAAGGAAATCAATGCGAATAGTCCCCAAATGGTTTGGAAGGGGAAGGGAGACAAGTAGTTTGGCTCTGACAAGCAACATGTGATGACCAATTGCCTGGGGGAGAAAGATGGAGCCATTGTGCTCACATGCATCTGATGGCCTCACTTTACTGAAATGAAGAGACAAGCCATTCCTGGCTAAGCCAGAGGGGAAGCAGGGATTCCAGTCTTGTTTCTGGACTTGCAGGTCACAGGCCCCAAAAGGGTGGCAGCAGTGCTGTGATTGCCATTGGCCAGGTCATGGCTGGAGGCACTGTCCCTTTGTGACAGATTTAGATGCCATGAGGCAATGTCAATGCATCGCCTCCCCATCATGTTGTTGTCTCTTTAATCCAGGATGGAGTCATGGACTAGCCAACCTCAACATCCTCCCTTGGAGAACAGCGGCCGTCATGGGACCAGACACCTTACACTACAAAGTTCAGCAGAGGGAGGGACACTGTGAGGAGCAGCCTGTGTTGTTACCCAGCCAGGACCCCCTTGAGGTGGAATGACAGGGGGAGACTGCTTTCACAGGCTTGGATCCCCACATGGGTGCCCAGAAGGAATGCTGGGTATTGTAGTCCTGGTATAAAGGCATTGTGGCTGGCAGAGGGAGATGTGAGATTTGGGAGTCCCTACTCCATAGGGATCCAACCTCAGCTGGAAGTACTTTGGAGCTGCAATGTCATGTCAACAGAAGCATCTCTGCACAGACTAGATAAAAAGGAGCTGCCTGCCTCAAATGGACAAGCCAGAGTCAGGTGGAAGGTGGACAAAACATGCATGGAAGAGTGTAGGAGGCGGTGACCAGTGAAAGACAGAGATAGAAAGGGAGACAAAGAGTGTGCTTATTGTACTTTATTGTACTTGTGTCTATGGAAGTGGAATTTTTACCACATTAAAAGACTCTTGTGCTTTTTAACTTGTGACCATGCCAATCTTTGTTGGGTGTTTGGGGGAATTGGAGGTCTGCCTTGTGTCCACAATATCTAAACCAGTATCAATGTACTGTATATATCTGAAACCATATCTCTCTATTATAAAAAAAAATCTTTGAAGGCTTAGAAGGAGACGAGATGTGTTTTTCTTGGACATGAGACAAGTTAGTGAGACAAACCGACAGCTGCTGCACAGACTTTTAAATGTTCGAAGCGCTGTGCGGAGGGAGGGGTTGGCGAGCGAAGTGAGCAGGGGGCAAAGCCCCCTAGTACTGTGCATATATATATATGTATATATATATATATGTATACTGTATATATATATATGAACAGCTGTATCCAAACCAATGTATATATTCAGACCAATGTATTTGAATCAATGTATACCAACATTTCTCAACCTTTAAGTATTTGCGACCCGAGTTTTCATAACAGTTTTAATCGCGCCCTCCTAACATTTTTTTGAAAAGTAGATACATATTTTATTATACCTACTTAACTTTTATCGACATTTATATAACTCTATATTTATTGTTCTAGTATCAGAATGTAGTTTAAGTTAATTTGTTTTGGTTTCAACAGATGTTTTTTTCATATTTTTGATTTTTGTTTTCTTTTTTTCACATCTTTGCGCCCCCCCCCTTTTTATTACTTCGTGCCCTACTAGGGGGGCCCGCCCCACAGGTTGAGAACCACTGATGTATACATTTATGAACCAATCTTTTTTTGCTGAACAGCCCCTTCATAAAACTACACTGATGCAGGTATAAGTTAGCAGGGGAGAGGAAGGAGCCACGTATGCTAAAGTGGGTTAAAAGGGGGCAAGGTGAACAGAGCTCCAGGGGCGACGCCAGAGCAAATTTCAACAAGTGAGTACAGTACAAAGTGCACATTATTTTCTATGTTCAATTATTGTGTACAGATGACAACAAACAGAACTTCAGAACAATTCAAAAAGCATCACTGCACAACTGGAGATAATAAAAATAAATATATTGATATTAAGTTTCCAGCTGCATTTAACCTAGATGTATAATGGTTTATGTCATACAATTAGAGCACCAGGCATTCCATATAATGTGTGATATGCGTTTAAACTCATCTCTACTAGTCTTTGTAACACTTATACTTGTTGGGTGCCTTTGAATATGACATGGGTGGTGAAGCTGTTACAATATGTTGTTGGAAGATTTTGTAATAATGTTACATTTAATTTATAACTGGAGTGGGTTTTTAAACATTTTACAGTTTGAATGCTGTGGAAATATTTTTCACAAGGGAAAAAAACTTTAAGCTAATCGCATGTTAACATGCCGGCGACAGGGACGTAGCAACCACGAGGAGTGGACAGGAAATACCAACTTTTTTTTTTTTTATATATTTTCACGGTTTCAAGTTTACCAGTCCATATAGCAAGCACTTTTTGAGCAGGATTGTGACTGTCAATATAAATTGTTGATTTTCAAAAGTCTAAATATAATCAAAATATCATATAGTGACACACAAACAAGTAAATGGCCAATGACAAAAGCATCTTAGGAAGCCTTTACTGGAAGAAACTGTAATAAACCCATGCAACAGTAAATTGTATAGATTGCAAAGCTCTAGTTCCCTCTGTAAAATAGACAGACTGTATTGTCTGTGCCTCAACCATCAGTGTGTCCAATTATGCCTTTTTCTTTTCTTTGTCTATTTTGCTAACATTTTGAGAAACCTGTGGCCTTCATATTTATTGAATGGGTAAAACAGTTCATCTGGGACATGTACACATATAGGCTGAGCACTCACATCGTGGCATGTCAATCAGATCTAACATGCTTGCACAGAAAATATATGGTGAGCAAGGTCACCAGCAAACACAGCATATTAGCTGCAAGATACGTTTTGGCAAATTTTGCTGATCAACAATAGTGCCCGCTTAATAAGATATACATGTAATAGTAGTTTTAAATTAATTTGCAATAAATTTTCCTTCGATTAAATAAATAACACATAATTTACCCAGTATTTAAATTTTAAATGGCCTGTTCATGTTCTGAAATAATGTATTTACTGTTTCATTCTCTTACACAAAAATTACATATTTAACATACAAAAACTTATTTTAAAGAAACTACATATTTAACTAAATATATCTACATTTTATTAAGTTTTATTTCTTGAAGTATTTATATTTCATTTTCCTTTAATATTATATTTGGCCCCCTCAATATTTTTTCCCATGGGCCCCCTAATGTACTAGCTACACCACTGGCAGTTCTTGGATTTTTTTATGGATCCAACCAAATTAAAATCCTACACTTTTCCCCTATAGCAACTACCCGAAATGGAAAAACTGTCACACTGCAACATGATTTCTGCATGCATTAGGGCAAGTAGGAATTGTGAACACCTGATGAATCCCATACCAACTGGCATATAACATAGACATATGCATCATATTTGTCATTCCAAAAGATGGCACATCACAAACATTTGTAGTAATGAATTTTGCTACAAATATTTGTGATGTGTTATCTGTTGGAAATAAAAATGCAATACATTTTATTACTGTATTCATTACAAAAATACATTCCAATAGATGGTGCACTGCAAACGTTAACACTGAGGTCGACGTTAATTACATAAACAGGTAACACAGCTAGTAATAACATAAAAGTCTCAAACCTTCTTCCAGTTCGTTGTCTCATGGAGCCAGCGCATACCCTAACAGCAATGGCTGCACAGCAGGAACCAACCCTGAATGGTGCATTGCTTCATTGCATAGTTTGTGAGATAGTATGCTCAAATACACATTCAGAATAAGGTCATTGTAAGGATTTTTCTTTTACCTTCAAATAAATGTGCTTGTGCCCACCATGCTGTTACTGTACATAACTAGAGGAACGGTGTTAGTCTGTAGCAGGATGGTACTGTAGCAAATTTCTTCATAGACTTAATTTCAATCCTTCTGATAAATAGTGTAGCATTGCTGCCTCACAGTAAAGAGACCCGGGTTCACTTCCCAGGTCCTCCCTGCGTGGAATTTGCATTTTCTCCTCGTGTCTGCGTGGGTTTCCTCCGGGTGCTCCGGTTTCCTCACACAGTCCAAAGACATGCAGGTTAGGTGCATTGGCAATCCTAAATTATCCCTAGTGTGTGCTTGGTGTGTGGGTGTGTGCCCTACGGTGGGCTGGCGCCCATGCCCAGGGATTTGTTCTTGCCTTGCGTCCTGTGTTGGCTGGGACTGGCTCCAGTAGACCCCCGTGACCCTGTAGTTAGGATATAGCGGGTTGGACAATGACCGACTGACTGTTACAACTTAAAGCATTCAGAGAAGTGAGATGCTGATGCACTGCTTCTCTTCTGTTTGTGCTCAATTCGCTGGGAAGACTTCATAGAGCAATCAGCCATCTCGACTTGCTCCCTCATGCAAGTAAACAGCCAGTGACAAAGACTTTCTATCCATGCATGCAGTCCTTGGCAAACAGAGGTGAAAAAGAGAAAAAAATACACAAAATATACAAATTGGTGTAATCGCTGACAAGATAAAGTTGAAACGGTAAATTAATTTCGAATGAATGAATGTTTCTCCGTTTTAAGATAAATAGGCTTGCAAGTTCGCCAATGCTTTTCAATGGGAGATCTTGAAATTTTAAAACTGTATACAGCATGATCTGTTTAAGATATCTCAACAAAAATCATACTGTCTTGGCAAATTTCCTTGAAGAATAAGTGTGCCACATTTCAACTAAACTGGTCAACAGAGGAATGAGATGTTTCATGCAAATTGACAGACAAACATACATGGGGTATCGCAATAGGTGCTTTGTGTATTATATGCGAACGTACCTAAAAAGGTTATCTTGGCCATAATGTCAAGAAGCAGCCTTTGTGTAGCTTGTAGCTAAGAGCTGATATCAAAATTATGTATATTTACTTGTAAAATAAAGTGCATTTAATAATAATAAACTTAATTGAGTTGACTGTAGGCCAATTACAATAAGGTATTAGATTTAATGGCCTAGATAGATAAAGTCAATATCTTAACAAGTTAGTTTATTCCATGCACCATTAAAATACCTGTTCGATTTAAGCATTTTGTTCATATATGGATATTCTTGATTTCAGTTGTGTCCTAAGGGGTATAAATTAGAAAGAAGAATGCAAAGTCTCTCCTGCGGTTTGTTCTTTTAATTTAACAGCATGTTTACACTATGGCCAAGAGTCCTCAGTAAATTTTAACTTTACTAGCCACATTTTAATCTTCCAGACTCGTCAAGCCTTAGTGTTTGATTTAATTCCAGCCTAGTACAGTATGTCCTGTTGGTGTGGTATACTGTACATGTTCTTCTCATCTTTGTCCCGAATTCTAGTGGCCTTGCTGAATTCAATGCTCATTTTACTAGTCAATTAAACTCTCTTTCAAATACACCTGTTGAAATTAGGTGGTTGTTTTTATTTAGCTCACTTATACAAAGAGAATGTATAAGGTGGCAAAATGAATGATATAAACAGATAGTAAATGCAAATTTAATACAATTACAACGTATTTCCACAAAAACTAAAATAAGATACTAACAAGCTGATTGCATTGTAAAGTGTTATGCACAGAGGCTATGTTGCATTTACAATGTTTAACACTATATCGTTATAAAGCCTATAACAAAGGGACAATACTGAACTGTAAATTGCCAAGTTTGTTCTTTTGTATGTGCACAATGCGCTTCATGACTTTCTTCCTTCTTTACTAAATATTAACTAAATGCACCAGACTAAATTTTGCAATGCTTTGCACATGGAGAAAAACATTGCAAATGAGATGAAATTATATAGGGTGGCACAATGCTGCAGTGGTAGCGCTGCTGCCTCGTAGTAAGGAGACCCAGGTTCGCTTCCGAGTCCTACCTGCATGGAGTTTGCATGTTCTCTCTGTGTCTGCATGAGTTTCCTCCCACAGTCCAAAGACATGCAGGTTAGGTGTATTGGAAATCCTCAATTGTCCAAAGTGTGTGTGCTTGGTGTATGGGTGTTTGTGTCCTGTAGGAACCAGGATTGGTTCCTGCCTTGCACCCTGTGTTGGCTCCAGCAGACCCCTGTGACCCTGTGTTAGGATATAGCCAGTTGGAGAATGACTGACTGACTGAAAATATATATGCTAATAGTGCAGATTTTACTTGTGGCAAAACACCATTTGTTTAGTGAATTTTTTTTTTGCAAAACAAAACAAATGTTTTCAACCTATTCAGTATCATGCAATTTTTTTCTCTCATCACTAGTTTCTAGAAAGATACCCTCGTTAAAGCTGCATTCTGAAAAATCTCCAGCCAAAGCACTGAAATATTAAAACCTAAAAGAGCCAGAATAGAATTATTTTTTCTGCTTGTTTGACTGGGCACAGCAAATTGTCTTGCAGTAAATACTGTATATCACTTCCTGTAAAATACGATTAACTCGTAATAAATCCAGTACAGATCTTACCTTGCTGAGAAGTTCAGTGTTTAGGTAAAAGAAAACTGAGTGAATGGATATCTGCATATTACAATATATACAGTATGTATGTAATCAATATACAGACAAACATTAGTTAATGCATATTAATAGATAGGGTTGCTTTAATAACATTTTAATCTTTAAAAACTGTAAATGTTTACAAAGGGTATGCTGACAAACATTGATATCTTGCTAGTGTTAAGGTGAACATCAATATAAAATTTCAATAGTTTGAAGAACTTAATACAAATGATGGAGTTAGTGAATTCTTTCATTTTCTTTTTTGCAGCATTCACCAGAATCTTCTTTTTCTTGCTGCCCAAAAAAATGATGTGGCATCCATAAAGAAATTAATGAAGTGCCCCACAATAGATATTTTTGAGAAAGGTATGGTCTGCAAAGTAAAAAAATACTGTATACTTAGTAGAAAAGAAGTAATCTATTAGTTAATTTGCTTTTTATGCAGGGACACTTGGGGAAACGGCACTTCATATTGCTGCTTTGTTCAACAATGTAGAAGCTGCTGTTGCTTTGATTGAGGTGGCACCTGACCTCATTAATGAACCGATTGTGTCTGACTTCTACAAAGGTAAATGCAAACTTATTTTTAGCCCTGCATAAACATGGTATCAATGGGCAATCAGATGTGCAATTGTATAATTGGGTGTGGGAGCTTTAAGACATAATTTTAAGTGTTTTAAAATTTTTCTTTGCTTTCTGTCACTACATATTATTTGATCTTTTGATTTATTTGTTTTTATGTGTCAAAAGATTATTTACTATTTCATAATGCAGTCAGATTGGCTTGTCTATTATATCAAGCTGTTGCATTTCAGGGGAGACAGCACTCCATATAGCTGTGCTGAATGAGAATATGAGCCTTGTCCAAGAGCTGATTCACAGAGGAGCTGATGTGTTTTCCCCTCGGGCAACAGGTGAATGCCTTCGCAAGAAGAGACGAAATCTTGTGTATTTTGGTAAGAACTTTGATATCTTGAAAAATAAGCTTTGTCTGAAACTTCTTAAAAGTGAAAGATAGAGCAGTGACATAAAAATGTTATTCAACAGCCAAATATGACTGGGACTTTTCATAATCTAGAGGGGAAGAGACTCATGTTGGTGCTTTGTGTAGCACCGCTAACTTGCAGCTCTAGAGTTTTAAGTTCAAATTACAAGCATGGGCTCTGACTGTTTGTTTGAAGATGATTCTAGTTTCCTCCCACATCCCATAGATGTGCTTTTCTGGTTGATCAGACAATTCTAAATTGTTTATGACAGCCATGTCATCCAGTTTTGGTCCAGTATTGCTAGGACAGCCTCTATTCCTCAACAACCTTGTGTTTCAATATGTAGTTTAAGAAAATTATTGATTGAAATATCTAAATTAATTCAATATCATAGGGTCTATCCAGTATCTTTATTTAGAGCAGCATTGATAAGCTGCTACCGCTGTAGTCTCATTCATCAGTACTATCTCCTTCATTGTGTGACCTACAGTATACTCATTTAATGATGGAGTATGCAATAAACGCACTAGGCCAGGAATCCGCAATATTAATGTGTCTTGCTTCAATGCTGGTTATAGATGGTCCATTGAAACAAACTGAAAGCAGCATATTAACAGGAGTTCATCCCATGGTTGTTCTGCAGCTGTGAGCTAACCTTGTGCTCCATCTTAAAAAAAACAAAAAAACCTTAGCCTACGGTTTAGTCTAACTAAACCTGTTCCTAACTGTGAAAAAATTAAGCAACAGCTGCTGCACTCTAAAGTTGATCAAAGTAGCAGATGAACTGAAACCTGTATGTCCTATAGTTGAATCAATTTAATACCATACATTCAGTAATAGTGGATCATTGCAAGTGAATATATTGCAAACAATATTAGCACTACATACTGAATGTACACATCTGGCATGCTACAAAATCCAACTTAATAAAAGGTGTAATGTCTGTGTGTCTATCTGTGCGTCTTTCCAGTTGCTATGTCTCTGTCATTCCAATAGGTTGCACATCACAAATATTAACACTGCTTTTAGAAATTTCATGCCAAATGGCATATAACAGATCCATATGCATTGCACGGTGCATTTCAAACGTTAATCCTGAGGTGCATGCTGATTTTTTAGATTTCAACTCATCTTAGATAGCACAGCTAGTACAGTATTAATTTACTAAAATCACATTATACTCTTACAACTGCTACTAATTATTAATATAATCAATACATGTGTTTTAATAGAAGTATCATTTGTAATAATGTTTAAAGTTTACTATAAACTTTATTTTACTTACTTATTTTATTTATTTATTTATTGATCACACTTGTCAGCCTCCCTGGAAAAGTCTGTTCGGGGGTTCTGGAGAGGAAGGTCTGTCGGATAGTCAAACCTCAGATTCAGGAGGAACAGTGTGGTTTTCGTCCTGGTCGCGGAACAGTGGACCAGCTCTACACCCTTAGCAGAGTCCTGGAGGGTGCATGGGAGTTTGTCCAACCAGTCTAAATGTGTTTTGTGGACTTGGAAAAAGAGTTTGACCGTGTCCCTCGGGGAATCCTGTGGGGGGGGATGCTCCAGGAGTATGGGGTACCGGACCCCCTGAAAAGGGCTGTTCGGTCCCTGTACAACCAGTGTCAGAGCTTGTTCCGCATTGCCAGCAGTAAGTCGAACCCGTTTCCAGTGAGAGTTGGACTGCGCCAGGGCTGCCCTTTGTCACCGATTCTGTTCATAACTTTTATGGACAGAATTTCTAGGCGCAGCCAGGGTGTTTAGGGGTTCCAGTTTGGTGGACTCAGGATTGGGTCACTGCTTTTTGCAGTTGATGTTGTCCTGTTTGCTTCATCAGGCCGTGATCTTCAGCTCTCTCTGAATTGGCTTGCAGCTGAGTGTGAAGTGGCTGGGATGGGAATCAGCACCTCCAAATCCGAGGTCCTCAGCCAGAAAAGGGTGGAGTGCCCTCTCAGAGCTGGAGGCGAGATCCTGCCCCAAGTGAAGGAGTTCAAGTATCTTGGGGTCTTGTTCACGAGTGAGGGAATTATGAAGTGTGAGATCGACAGGCGGATTGGTGCAGCGTCCACAGTGATGCAGGCTTTGCATCGGTCTGTTGTGGTGAAAAAGGAGCTGAACCGTAAGGCAAAGCTGTCAATTTGCCAGTCGATCTGTGTTCCTACCCTCACCTATGGTCATGAGCTATGGGTAGTGGCCGAAAGAACGAGATCGCGAATACAAGCGGCTGAAATGAGTTTCCTCCGCAGGGTGTCTGGGCTTTCCCTAGGGTGAGAAGCTCAGTCATCCGGGTGAGAAACTCAGTCATCCGGGAGGGGCTCAGAGTAGAGCCGCTGCACCTCCGCATCGAGAGGAGTCAGATGAGGTGGCTCGGGCATCTGATCAGGATGCCTCCTGGACGCCTCCCTGGTGAGGTGTTCTAGGCACGTCTAACCGGGAGGTGGCATCGGGGAAGACCCAGGACATGCTGGAGGGACTATGTCTCCCGGCTGGCCTGGGAATGCCTTGGGATTCTCCCATAAGAGCTAGAAGAAGTGGCTGGGGCGAGGGAAGTCTGGGCATCTCTGCTCAAGCTGCTGCCCCCGCGACCCGACCTTGGATAAACGGAAGAGGATGGATGGATGGATGAATGGATATTTTATTTTTTTTATAGCTTGGAATGTTAAAATATCCCAGGGAGTGAAAAGAACAGAATTAACAAAATCTCTGTGTAAATGTACTGCGAGCTTTTAATGTGTTGTTTTATCTGGATGTTTGCTGAATATATTTTCTGCATTTCATTTTGATGGGTCTCCATGTTTGTGATCAATAGGGTAAAGCAGAGGTAATGAGGAAATGGGATTCAAAACAACAATACATGTATGCACATGCAAGCTTACAGTTAATAAATAAACCTCTGCATTTTGAAAATACTTATTTATGATTACTCATCAGGATATTGTTCCTTGTTCATCTACTAGCTGTAGAACAGTAAAAACTGTGTTGAAACAGACACAACCACCAGTGTGCCTTGGAGATGAAAGAGATCGGTCATACCAGTCAATACCAAGGTGGTGTTCGACTTAATATGCGACAGTGATGGTTCTCACTTTTGATACACTGGTATGCAAAAGAAGTAACAAAAAACAAGCATTGTTTTAAAATTCCAAAAGCTTGTTTAAAGTGGCTTGTTTTTTGAAGACTACTGCTGTAAGAGTATAAGATTTCTGCAGGCAACTGGAAAATAAGGATGTAGTCAAAATTCTGAAGCAAAAGTCAAAACCAGAAGAACAACAATCCTCTTCTTTTTTCGGCTGTTCCCATTAGGGATTGCCACAGCGGATCATCTTGTTCCATATCTTCCTGTCCTCTACATCCTGCTTTGTTACACCCATCACCTGCATGTTCTCTCACCACATCCATAAACCTTCTCTTAGGCCATCCTCTTTTCCTCATGCCCAGCAGCTCTATTTTTAACATCCTTTTCCCAATATACCCAGCATCTCTCCTCTGCACATGTCCAAACCAACGGAATCTAGCCTCTCTGACTTTGTCTTCCAACCGTCCAACCTATGCCAACCTTGTAATGTACTCATTTCTAATCCTATCCATTCTCATCACACCCAGTTCAAATCTTAGCATCTTTAACTCTGTCTCCTGCTCCCTGGTCAGTGCCACTGTCTCCAACCCATATAACAAAGCTGGTCTCACTACCATCCTGTAGATCTTCCCTTTCACTCTTGCTGGTCACAAATTACTCCTTAAACTATCTCCACCCATTTCACCTTGCCTGCACTCTCTTTTTCACCTCTCTTCCACAATCCCTGTTACTCTGTACTGTTGATCCCAAGTATTTAAACTTATACATCTTAGCCAACTCTACTCCTTGCATCCTCACCATTCCACTGACCTCCTTCTCATTCACACACATGTATTCTGTCTTGTTCCTACTGCCCTTCATTCCTGTCCTCTCTAGAGCATATCTCCACCTCTCCAGGGTCTCATCAACCTGCTCCCTACTCTCGCTACAGATCAGCAAACATCATAGTCCAAAGGGACTCCTGTCTAATCTCATCTGTAAACCTGTCCATTACCATTGCAAATAAGATATGGCTCAGAGCCGATCCCTGATGTAATCCCACCTCCATGCTGAATGCGTCCATCACTCCAACCGCAGACCTCACCACTCTCACACTTCCCTTGTACATATCGTGTACAACTCTTACATACTTCTCTGCCACTTCCAACTTTCTCATACAATACCACATTTCCTTTCAAGTCACCCTGTCATATGCTTTCTCCAGGTCCACAAAGACACAATGCAACTCCCTCTGGCCTTCTCTGTACTTCTCCATCAACATCCTCAGAGCAAACATTGCATCTGTTGTGCTCTTTCTTGGCATAACACCATACTCACTTCTTAACCTAGATTCCACTACTTTTTTCCATAACCATGCTGTGGTTCATCAATTTTATTCCCTTGTAGTTACTACAGGTTTGCACATCCCCCTTATTCTTAAAAATTGGCATCGGTATCAGTACACTTCTTATCCACTCCTCAGGCATCCTTTCACTTTCCAAGATTCCATTGAACAATCTGGTTAAAAACTCCACGGCCATCATTCCTAAACACCTCCGTGCTCCTACAGGTATGTCATTTGGACCAACAGCCTTTCCATTCTTCATCCTCTTCATAGCTGTTCTTACTTCCTCCTTGCTAATCTGTTGCAGTTCCTGATTCACTATCTCCCCATCATCCAACCTTCTATCTCTCTCATTCTCTTCATTCATCAGCCTCTCAAAGTACTCCTTCCATCTTCTCAACACATCCTCCTCGCTTGTGAATATGTTTCCATCTTTATCCTTTATCACCCTAACCTGCTGCACATCTTCATCAGCATGGTCCCTCTGTCTAGCCAATCGATACAGGTCCTTTTTTCCCTCCATAGTGTCTAACCTCTCTTACAACTCATCATATGCTTTTAACTTTAGCCTTCTCCACCTCTCTCTTTACCTTGTGCCTTAGCTCCTTGTACTCTTGTCTACTTTCTGCATCTCTCTGACTATCCCATTTCTTCTTTGCGATCCTCTTCCTCTCTATACTCTCCTGTACTTCCCAATTCCACCACCAGGTTTCCTTTTCCTCTTTCCTCTGTCCTGGTGTCACGTCAAACACCCTTCTTGCTGTCACCCTTACTAATTCTACTTTAGTTGCCCAGCTGTCTGGTAACTCTTTATTGCCACCCAGTGCCTCTCTTACCTTTTTCTTAAACTCAACCTTGCAGTCTTCCTTTTTCAACTTCCGTCATTTGATCCTTGGCTCTGCCCTCACTCTCCTCCTCTTCTTGATCTCCAGCGTCATACTACAGACCACCATCCTATGCTGCTTAACTACACTTTCCCCTGCCACCACTTTGCAATCTTCAATCTCCTTCAGATTGACTCTTCTGCACAGGATGTAATCTACCTGTGTGCATCTTCCTCCACTCTTGTATGTAACTCTATGTTCCTCCCTCTTCTTAAAATACACATTCACCACAGCCATGCTCATCCTTTTTGCAAAATCCACTATCATCTTTCCTTCTTCATTCCTCTCCTTGACACCATACCTACCCACCACCTCCTCATCTCCTCTGTTCCCTTAACCAACATGTCCATTGAAATCCATTCCAATCACCACTTTCTGTCCCTTGGGTATACTGTCCATCACTTCATCAAGCTCACTCCAGAAACCTTCTTTCTTATCCATCGCACACCCAACTTGCAGTGCATATGCACTAACAACATTTATCATCATACCTCCAATTTCCAGCTTCATAATCATTGCTCTGTCTGACACTCTTTTTACTTCCAAAACACTCATGACATACTGTACCTTCAGAATAACCCCAACCCATTTCTCCTCCCGTCCACAGCATGATAGAACAATTTGAATCCACCTTCGATCCACCTGGCCTTACTCCCCTTTCATGTAGTCTCTTGCACGCACAATATATCAACCTTCCTTCTCTCCATCAAATCGGCTAACTCTCTCCTCTTATCAGTCATACAGTACTGCTAACATTCAAAGTTCCTACCCTCATTTCCACTCTCTTTACCTTCCTCCTTTCCTCTTTCCTCCTGACATGTTTCCACTCCTTCTTCTCCTTCTTCAGCCAACAGTAGCCCAATTTCCACCAGTACCCTGTTGGCTATCAGTACTGGTGGCGGTCGTTGTTAACTCGGGAATTGACCAATCCAGTACAGAAATCTTTATTGTTTACTAGCAGAATACCCGCGCTTCGCAGCGGAGAAGTAGTGTGTTAAAGAAGGTACGAAAAAGAAAAGGAAAAATTTTAAAAATAACGTAACATGGTTGTTAATGTAATTGTTTTGTCATTGATATGAGTGTTGTTTTCATATCTATCTATATATATATATATATATATCTATCTATCTATATATATATATATATATATATATGTTGTTCTCATATCTATCTATATATATATATATCTATCTATCTATATATATATATACCCGCGCTTGGCAGCGGAGAAGTAGTGTGTTAAAGAAGGAAAGAGAAAGAAAAGGAAACATTCTGAAAATAACATGGTTGTCAATGTAATTGTTTTGTCACTGTTATGAGTGTCGCTGTGATTTATATATATAAAGCAAAATACCCGCGCTTCGCAGCGATGTCATGTGTTAAAGAAGTTATGAAAAAGAAAAGGAAATATTTTAAAAATAATGTAACATGATTGTCAAAGTAATTGTTTTGTGTATTTGGCAGCAGCGTCCAAGTTGTTTTCAGTAGCTGCATCAGAAAATGTACCACGACGTCTGACACGCCTCCTTTTTACTGTTTTCTCACAGCTTGGAATGCTGCTGTCATATATATACACACACACACACACATGCATATATACATACATACATACATACATACATATATATATATATATACATATATATACACATACATATCTTCATATCTACATATCTATATACATATCTACATATACACATATATATATAATATATATACATACATACCTATCTACATCATATATACACACACATACATACATACACACACACAAATTATATATATGTGTGTATGTATGTATGTATGTATGTATGTATGTGTGTGTGTGTGTGTGTGTGTATATATATACACATACATATACTTGTGTGTATGTTTGTATGTGTCTATATGTGTGTGTATAGGTTTGGTCACTGAGTGCAAGGGAAAAATAATAAATTATAGTCTATAAGTTATTAAACAGTAAAACATTAACGTTTTAAGAAGTACAGGTACATTGAAATTACATTTTCTATGTGAACGTTCAAATTTGTGCCTCTGGTAATGTGCCTTACCGGCATTTAAAGAAAATTAGTTTTGTGTCCTCTGCAGTGTTAAGAGAGAAAGGCTTTGGTTTGGGATAAAAGGAAAAAAGGTGTAAAGAAAGGAAAGTTGCCTTTTCTTTTATATAGTATAGAGAGATGTGTTCGCTGACGTTATGATCGCCTTTTGGGGACAGTCGCGGTGGGTCTTGTGTAGACTGGTGAGACGTCCCGCCATTAATCGGCTGTGATGGCACTGTCAGTCCTCCAGTCCTGTGCGTGTCTTCATAATCCGAGCTGAGGACCTCATAATCGTATGCGTGCAAAAGAAAGTGTGAATCGCCTTAATATTATTTTGCGTGGTGTAGAAAAGGGGTCCGTGTTTGCACTTGTCTGGGCTATAGCGCAGGGGGAGGATGAAAAAAATTAAAAGTGCTCACTTTGACTTAAGGCAGAAGCGCAGTCAGCGTCTCAAAGGCCGGCACAGCTAGCTATGCAGCGCTGGCTGCTCGACTTTTGCTGGGCAGGAGACCCCAGTTTTGCAGACACGTTCATGATATCAAAAGTCTCAGCGCTCTTTGGAGGTCATTCATATATATATATATAGCAAAATACCCGCGCCTCGCAGCGGAGAAGTAGTGTGTTAAAGAAGTAATGAAAAAGAAAAGGAAACATTTTAATAATAACGTAACATGATTGACATTGTCATGAGTGTTGCTGTCATATATATGCCTGCCTAAATAAGTCACCCTCGCTTTGCTCTTACTTTTTTACCATTCATTTAATCATGGCTAGTGGCGGAAAAATTATAAAATGGAAGGAGGATGGCTTTACCAAAACAATTATTGATGGCGAATCGATTATTCATAAAGCTTGAATTGGTGATCTGTTTTTCTGTGTTAACCTCATATTTTTCATACTTCTTCTCAAACTAAGGTGGTGCGAGGGTAAAATGAATCGGGATGCGCTGATCAATGTAATCGGTGTACCAGGAAATCATGCATTGACAAAAGCTCCCTTTGCTTGTAATGCAAAGTGTGATTAAATGCATTATTTTTAACGTTATGGAGCACATGCATCGAAGCTTCTCAGCTGTGCTTGTGCTAAGAAAAGGAAAGATTTTAAAAATAACGTAACACGATTGTCAATGTGACCTTTTGTAAGTAGTGCCTGGAGGATTCAGTGTGGAGAAACTCTAGAGACAGCGTGTGTATTAACTTGTGGATTTTTCTGTGAGTATTTGGTGGCAGTCTGACAAGTTGCTTCGGAAGACGGCGTTAGCCGCGAGCTCAGCTCAGAGCGAAATGAGATGAATGGGAGGGGAGATGATGACGTGACTCCCCCACCCGCCTTAACTGTCAATCCCCACAAACACAGTCTCGGAATTTGCATAAGCACACCCCTTCACCTACAATTTTAACTTAGTTACAAAGTGATCAAAACTCGTTTATATCCTCGTCCTCTCATTAAACTTGTATCCCGCATTACCTGTGGGCATGTGAAACGCCAGCGGTAGCCTGTCTATGAACTTAATTTAAAGTTTAGGTTTACACCTTGCTTTCTTTCGAGGTAGCAGCACTCATGAATATGGTAGTATATGTCACTCGCTCGCTTCTTATTGTTTCGCTGCCTTCTCAATTATATAATGCATGTTTTCTTAAGCGCTTTTTGGAGGTCTTCCTGGTTTTCTACGCACTGCGTTGACAGTCAGTTCACGTGATTACGTGGGAGGCGTGATGATGTCACACGAAACTCCGCCCCCCACGTCTTTCCAGCTCAACTCTATTACAGTTAATGGAGAAAAATACCTTCCAGTTATGACCATTAGGCGTAGAATTTCGAAATGAAACCTGCCCAACTTTTGTAAGTAAGCTGTAAGGAATGAGCCTGCCAAATTTCAGCCTTCTACCTACACGGGAAGTTGGAGAATTAGTGATGAGTCAGTGAGTGAGTGAGTCAGTGAGTGAGTATGTGAGGGCTTTGCCTTTTATTAGTATAGATTTATTATTGTCTGCATGTTGATCTGGCCAAATTTTACACCGGATGCCCTTCCTGACATAACCCTCCCCATTTATCTGTGCTTGGGACCGGAGAAACATACTGTTTTGTGCACCCCCGTGGCAACAACAGTACAGTAAGCAAAGCAAAGAATTGCAAGACAAAGCTGAAGTCAAAAGGGATTGCAAAGAGTTCAAAAACCAGAGAAAGAAAACATAGAAAAGAATTATATTTTTTTTAAGGTTTTTGGAATCAATGAAGTTGGCTGTTGAAGTATTTTCTTCAATTACCTTTAATCCCGTCAAGTCGTGATTGACAGTGCCATGACCTCTGAGGATATGCCTGCTCTAAGATGGTCCTTGTCAGAAAGGACAAAATGACCATGATAAAACATCTTAAATCAAAAATCAAAATCAAAACCAGAAGTATTTAGACTGAATACATGAACCAAGGGATTTCATGAGGTTAAAAAAAAAACAAACCAACAAACAACAAAGGCAAAAGCTTACACAAAGAACCCCCGGCAGAGATAATAAAAGTAATATTTAAAACAGTTGACCCTGACACAGGAATGTTGAGCGTTTTGTGCATTCAGGTGATGAAGCAATGACTTTAAGAACTGTGCTTTACGTGGTACAGGTGGAGTGTTTAATGCTGCACTTCTCTGTGACAGCATAACCATTATATATGGACAGTCGAGCCTCCTTGCATGGAACTGGATGGGTTACAGCCTCTTGGCTGTCTTCTTCATGAATTGACACTGCAATCAGTGCTCCATGTTTCAGATCTTAGCTTCAAGACAGACCTTTAACAATTTAGAAGCATCCAATGAGTGTATTTTTAGGTCTCCATCACTGTCAACCCCTTGTTGTGAAAATGTGGTGATCATGAAGAAATTTATCTTTCTGAACATTGGCTAAAAGTAAAGAAGACTGAAATCAGGCTCATAAATTACTGCTTCTTCACCAAGTTTATCCTGAGGGCAACATGGGGTGATACGTGTCTAATCCTCTATATTTAATTAGTTTTGGAACATGAGAAACTATGGTGGGTTGGCACCCTGCCCGTGATTGGTTCCTGCCTTGTGCCCTGTGTTGGCTGGGATTGGCTCCGGCTACCCCCGTGACCCTGTGTTCGGATTCAGCAGGTTGGAAAATGAATGGATGGACATGAGAAAACAAACATTGGAACATTTTTATTTTCTGTAATTAGAAAATTATTTTAGTAAAAAATGTCAGCTGTGATTGAGTTTTGAATAGAGCTTAATTTTTTAAATATTTAAAAGCTGCAGAATGTATTTTTTATGAGTGTGACTAAAACCTAAATCTGGGTTAGAAGTAACATGTATACTTCAGGTGGAATTAATAGTTGGAGCCTATTGATTTAAGTACCTTTAGTGTTGATTTTCTGCTTTCAAAATTAAAAACACACTAAAACTGTTTTCTTTTTTTTTTTAAAGACAAAGTATTTCTTTTACCCATTATTTTTCTTCACTAAAGCAGTTACTTAATGATAGAATTTAACTGAGTTAATGTTCTGAGGCAAGTTTCCCAAAAAATGATGAATTAACAAGCACCTTTACAAGAGATATATGAGCTCCTTCTTCCGTATGAAAATAGCTCTTAATCGTTCACTTTTAGAGTGAGTATAAAGTCCTGCTTTGTTACCCCAGACCCCGAAATCAGCTAAAAAAAATAATAAATAACCGATTAACAATACTTTAATTTAAAATTTAAATTTAAAAACAGGCACACACCTTTCAAAAGAAGAGCTTATTCATAGTGATTATTTACTAATGTACGCAGCAGCATTTTCAAAAATGAGAATAACAAAATTGGTATGAGTTATTGAATAGAATACACCCACTGTGGCACAAATTAAGCGGGACAGGCTGGAACCTGTCTCAGGCAAACGTACAATACCTTGTTGTGTGAACGTATAACACGTATGTACCACAAATCTGAGTTTGTTTGCTTAGGTTGATTAAGAAGTGAGGTATATGCAAGCACCAAAAAATGTAAAAATTCATGCATGCGCCTTTTCACCAAGTGCAAGTCACACATGTATAAGTTTTTACATCATCTATAGAATTCACAACAAATCCAGTGGCTTTGCTGAGTGTGAGCACAGCGAACCGCTCCATAAACACACACACACGCACACACACACGTCTTTCATAGTGCGAACTAAGGTGCATATATAAGCACTGAAAAAATGTAAAAGTGCAGGCATGTACCATCTAGTGGGTGTAGCTGAGCATGAGCAAAGTCAATCAATCAATCAGTCATTCTCCAACCCGCTATATCCTAACACAGGGTCACGGGGGTCTGCTGGAGCCAATCCCAGCCATCACAGGGTGCAAGGCAGGAACCAGTCCTGGGCAGGGTGCCAACCCAGGTCTCCTAACTGCGAGGCAGTAGCGATACATGAGCAAAGTGAGCTGCTTCATTTCATTTCTAATGCAAACTGTGTATTTTAATTAGAAACTAGCAAGCAAAATAAAATAATTTTATTTATATTTATATTTTATTTATATTTTTATACACCAGACTGGTATGCAAACTCTGCTCTAACATCTGGAATTTTGAAATTTGCAACCCCCATCATCTTTTCCACTTATTCTTATTAAGGGAATGACTGCACTAACAGAAAAATTGTGAAACATTGCACATACAGCTGTCACAGTGCAGCAAGGTTAAGGTTATAATTTAATGCCACTTAGAAATTTATAAGGGCATTTACAGTGCATTTTCCTTATAAACTGACACAAAAACTGAATCAAAATTAAAATGAAAACAGATTCATTAAGTGTCAAAACACAGATTCAAACAAAACCTAGTGACTGTTTTCCAAGTTAGAGCAACTTGCCTAACTGTTCCTCTCACAAATATAAATACTGTACTGCCTTTTTCACATCTGTTTTTCATTTTTGTGTTACTTCGATGACCGTCTCCCTTCTTTTTCTTAATAGAGAATAAGATACTAGTTACTAAATACTAGTGTTTCTTCTAGTGGTCTTTTTGTATGTCTCATTAGTGCTTAGCAGGCCAGTTCTCTCAGGCATTTTTCAGCCAGTCAATACACATATAATCATGTACTGCTCTTAATTTCTTAAATGAATAAATATCTAATTCATTTTACCTTTTCTGTTAGGATGGGCACCAGCACCCCCAGGCAGACACAGTGTGTTGTTGGCTAAGAAGTCTTGTGGCATTTTCCTTGCTCTGTCTCTCTCTCTCTATCTTTATATACTGTATATATATATATATATATATATATATATATATATATATATATATATATATATATATCTTATATATATTGTCACAATAAGTAGACATATATATTGTTCCTTGGCTGCAAAAGGGTATATGTTATGTCACTGATGTGCATAGGTTTGAGTTCAAGATGGAACTGATGGTATGAAGGTAAGATGGCAGCTTTAAAGGTCAGAACAGGAAACGAGGTCATCTATGGCAGAACTGGAAGGTCCTCCGCCATAGGGTTGGACCCGGACATGACGTCATCAAAAGGGCCAGAACTAGGAGGGTCTTCGTCCATGGATTTAAACCAGAAGTGACATCATCACAGTGGGTGGAGCCGAAAGTGGCATCATCACAGGGCCCGGAAGTGACGTCGTCAGGCAGAATTTCCCACGAACTGTCTGCAGGAAAGTGAGAAAAAGAGGTACTGCATTCTGCCACCCCCTGGTCTGGTGTGGAATTACTTTTGTTCCGGCCGTTCAGCTGCTTCCCAAGCACAAATGTGTGATAATATATACACAATCTCTCCTCTCTCAGATACCTACATAAAGGAAGGACCAGGGGGGAGAGCTTGCACAAGCCATTATTTCCCCCAAAACAGCAAAGGGCAGTCCCCCCGGCTTAGGACACTGGCACAGATTTGGAGTTTGGAAGCTCAGTCCTGTTGGGACCCGTTATCACAGCCTTTTGGCACATGGAGAACGGCAGAGCCCTTCATGGCAGGAATGCTGCCACACCCAGAATTGCTGATGGAAGAAAATCATGTGACACTTTGAACAATTCTGGGTGCTCTATAAAAGGAGTCACCTCAGTCCATTCTAAATAATTTATTTTTCTTTTTTCGACTGGGGGCCCTTGTCTTCCCCATGTCCCTCAGTCACAACACTGTCCCAAATACACAATACAGCCACCAAAACTCTTCACCACCACTCCTCCCGGCAAGCATTGTCCTCCTTCTCCCGACTCAGTGCTTGATTGCTGAGTCCCGGGTGTGGCGAAAACACTGCCCACAAGGGCCCAGCAGTTCCCGCTGCAGCACCCCCTGGCGACACCTGCAGAACCCAACAGGGCTGTACCAAACTCTAACTCTCATGAAGCCCTGTGGGAGTCCGAGGCACTGCTTCAACCCTGGGCGGTTGCCATCTAGCGTCCAGGGAGAAGTATTGGGTCTCCCATGCTTGCTCCCCCAGAACATATACTGAAGGGGCCTGGCATGGGCCCTGGCCATCCGCCACAATATATATATGTGTGTGTGTGTATACAGTATATATATACTGTATATATATATATATATATATATATATATATATATATATGTATACAGGATATAATATATGGGTGGCTGCCCCAAACCTTTATGATGTCTCTGAGTGATACTTGTGACAAAAAATATATATATATATATATATATATATATATATATATATATAGATATATATATACAGTAATCCCTCCTCGACAGTTGAGTTATGCTCCAGAATCCCCCGTGATAGATGAAAATCCGCGAAGTAGAAACCATATGTTTGTATGGTTATTTTTATATATTTTAAGCCCTTATAAACTCTCCCACACTGTTAACATTATTAGAGCCCTCTAGACATGAAATAACACCCTTTAGTCAAAAGTTTAAACTGTGCTCCATGACAAGACAGAGATGGCAGTTCTTTCTCACAATTAAAAGAATGCAAATATATCTTCCTCTTCAAAGAATGCTTGTCAGGAACAGAGAATGTCAGAGAGGGAGAGCGCGCGACAGAAAAGCAAACAGTCAAAAAATCAATACGTGCTTTTGGGCTTTTAAGTATGCCGAAGCATCACGATAAAGCGGCATTTTTTAGAGGAGCCTCTGTATCTTCTAAGCAAACAGCCTCTGTGCAAACAGCCCCTCTGCTCACACCCCCTCCGTCAGGCAGAGAGAGCGAGAAAGATAGAGAGAAGCAAACAAGCACAGCGCGGGAAGCATATCTTATAGCATTGAGGAGTTTTAGTTAATATGTAATACATGCTCTGATTGGGTAGCTTCTAAGCCATCCGCCAATAGCGTCCCTTGTATGAAATCAACTGGGCAAGCAAACTGAGGAAGCATGTACCATAAATTAAAAGACCCATTGTCCACAGAAATCCACGAACCAGCGAAAAATCCATGATATATATTTAGATATGCTTATATTTAAAATCCGCGATAGAGTGAAGCCGTGAAAGTCGAAGCACAATATAGTGAGGGATTACTGTATATATATCAGTCAACTTTTTAATTTTTTTTTTACTGACAACTACCTTCTCCCAATATCACTGAGATTCTTTTTTAATAAATACCCAGGTTTCCAATTTCACTACAAAACATAAACTGCCCTGTTAATCACCATAATCACCGAATTAAAACAAATTATATTGGTAGGTTTTACCCCAGCTACAACAAATTCTTAAATACAATAGTTTATGTGCAACCATTGAAAGATCTCAGACTTTAGGGGGATGCATTTCTAAATGAAATAATGAAACAAAGCACACAATAAACACATCTGAAAGTTTTAAAACATAAATAGCTTTTCTGGAACACTTGCAGTTATTCTTTAGCAGCGGAAATGATTGTAAATTTCAATCAATTTTTGATAATTTTGAAGCAAGTTAAAAACTGCCTGTAAATTTACTTTACCAGCTAAAGATAAAGTACTTCATTCATTGTCTGTTGAACATACAATAGAAAAATATTGAGACAAAAATAACTTAATAACTTAATTAATTTCAATTTAAAATCTGATCCTTTGAATATTAATCACAATAAACAAGTTCACGTAACAAATGGGTGGATTCCGTATATGAATTTTGTAACATGCATAGACTTCAAAAATATGGGAAATAAGCCACCTCTTGATATTCTGAATCCTCTTAATTCACTTAAAGTTCTATAGAATCTTGTCCTTAGACATGTAAGGTGAGAATCAACTCTGTGTGGGGTTCATCACATATTATAGTCACACCCCCACAATCATATCAAGCCAGTTTAGAGTCACAAGTTATACTAATATGCAATTCTTTGGGATGTGGACAAGAAATTGGAGTACGTCAAAAAAAACAAACAAAAAAGAACTTCAAATCCAGTCTACTGGAGATGTGGGCCAGGATTGCTAATTACTATGCTCCTATGCATTTCTGAAAATAATCTAATATAAAAAAATTGAAATTATATACTTTAGATGTATCAAATCATTCATTATGAAAACTTTTAAACTGTTTACTATTATTTATCCAAATAACACACACTGTGGAAACAGAGGAACTGTTATTCAGAGTATTTATTTTTCAAAATTAACTTGAAATTCTGATTTATGACCAAGTGATAATTTTAGTCAGTCCTGAAAAATTCTGAGGTAAATTTTTTTTAGCATTTTTTAAATTAAGGTCAGAACTTAATTAGACCTTTGGGACTTATATTTAATTTTTATCGTAGTTGTCACTTACTTAGTTTTTTGTTTATTTTATTTTTTTTTTTGCCTGTGTCAAATTCCAGGTGAACACATTTTGTCATTTGCGGCCTGCACAGGAAATGAAGAAATTGTTCGTTTCTTGATTGAGAATGGGGCAGATATAAGAGCTCAAGACCGACATGGTAGGTTATACAGTTATACTCACATTTCCTGTTTGATTCTTTCCATTCATGAAATAGATATTTTTTTCCAATTACTTTTAAAAAATAAATTACTTTGTATACATTATTAATTTTTTTGTGCTCTTCAAATTATTATCTCTGTTAAATCAAAGACAGCCTTGCCTTGCGAGGTTCCTTTTATACTTCACTGGGCACAGGTGCCTAATTACACACCCCACACCATTAATGAGAAAACTTGCTGAACTGTGAATGCATATCTAGCCTGTCTCCTCAATAACACCCCAGAACTACTTGACCATGCTACTGTGCACCTATACTTACCCCAAATACCAAGCCTGAGTACACTGTTTTTTGTTAAAACCTGGACACTATCTTCTTCTTCTTCTTCTTTCAGCTGCTCCCATTAGGGGTTGCCACAGCAGATCACCACAGACTGCTAATTGCATTTTACCACAGAGTAGTGTTCCCTTGCAAGCAGCTGGTGATTAGGTGATCACATAGACTGATACTTTTCAGTTTGAAAAATCACATACACTCACAATGTGCTTTTACCACCTACAAATGAAAGATGACAGTCAAATGACAGACACAATCAGGATGAAAATAGGCACACTAAACCTTCCAATAGTGAAATCTCAGATCTGTGCTGTTGATCTGTGGACCAGCTCTTTATTCTTGCACAGATTTTTGATAATGATGAATATCTGCCAATTCTTTCTGCATTTTTGTGTGGGAAAAATGGGTAAGGTTTAAAACTTTGTATCTTGGAGAATACTGTTCAAGAGTATGAGGCTCCAGGACCCCTGTATTTGCAGAGCAAGAGTTGTGTTAACATATTTTGCATTCAGCCAACTTCTTTTAGTATGTATATTGGACTCCACCAAGGGTGAATATTTCCACCCCTCCTGATCATGATTTTCATGGACGGGATGTCAGTATGCAGCTGATGACTGGAGAATATGTAGTCTAGAAACCTGAGAATTGTATCTTTGCTGACTGTAAATGGTTTTGTTCTTTTTAGCTTCGTGTGACTGTTAACTCCAGCATACTTTGTAAATGTTTGAAGAAGTATGATGTGGTTGGAATAAAAAGCAGCACCTCCAAATATGAGGTCATAGACCTCTCCCTGAAAAAGAGTGGTGAGAGATTAACAGTTACCACAAGTGGAGGAGTTCAAGTATGTTCAAGTATGTGGTCTTGTTCACAAGAGGGGGAAAAGTTTTGCAAATGTTATACTGTACCATGCAGATGAAGCTAAGTCCTCAGATGAAGCTTCCATTTTACCAAACAGTTTTACCCATCCTGACCTGTGATCACAACCTCCGGGTAGTGAGCAAAAGAATGCGATCATGAGTACAAGTGCTCATAATGAGATTCCTGCCAGGGCAACAAGGTGAAGAACTCGGTAATATGAGAGGGCATAGGAGTTGTACTGTTGTTTCTCCAGGTTTAAAGGAAACAGTTGAGGTGGTTTGAACCTATAGTAAAATATTCCCATGGCACCTCCCAGGGTTGGTTTACTAGACATAGCCTACTTGGAAAAGATCCAGTGGAAGGTGTACACTGGAGAGATTATGTATTTTAAAATGGCTGGGATTGTTTGGGAATTCTATAGAATATTTTGGAAGATGTTGCTGAGGACACAGTACTCGAGAGATCTTAAAATGGCTGTGCACCAACGCTTCCCATCCAACCTGCTGGAGCTTGAGAGGTGCTGCAAAGAGGAATGGGTGAAACTGGCCAAGGATAAGTGTGCCAAGCTTGTGGCATCATATTCAAAAAGACTTGAGGCTGTAATTGCTGCCAAAGGTGCATCGACAAAGTATTGAGCAAAGGCTGTGAATACTTATGTACATGTGATTTCTCAATTTTTTTTATCTATACTAATAAAAAGCAAAGCCCTCACTCACTCACTCACTCACTCACTCACTCATTCACTCACTCATTCACTCACTCACTCACTCACTGACTCATCACTAATTCTCCAACTTCCCGTGTAGGTAGAA
Organism: Polypterus senegalus; assembly: GCF_016835505.1. Classification (NCBI taxonomy): domain Eukaryota; kingdom Metazoa; phylum Chordata; class Cladistia; order Polypteriformes; family Polypteridae; genus Polypterus; species Polypterus senegalus. The sequence continues at coordinate 124,980,970 of NC_053162.1, forward strand.
GGCTGAAATTTGGCAAGGTCATTCCTTACAGCTTACTTACAAAAGTTGGGCAGGTTTCATTTCGAAATTCTACGCCTAATGGTCATAACTGGAAGGTATTTTTCTCCATTAACTGTAATAGAGTTGAGCTGGAAAGACGGGGGGGCGGAGTTTCGTGTGACATCATCACGCCTCCTACGTAATCACGTGAACTGACTGTCAACGCAGTGCGTAGAAAACCAGGAAGACCTCCAAAAGCGCTTAAAAAACATGCATTATATAATTGAGAAGGCAGCGAAACAATAAGAAGCGAGCGAGTGACATATACTACCATATTCATGAGTGCTGCTACCTCGGAAAGAAAGCAAGGTGTAAACCTAAACTTTAAATTAAGTTCATAGACAGGCTACCGCTGGCGTTTCACATGCCCACAGGTAATGCGGGATACAAGTTTAATGAGAGGACGCAGGATATAAACGAGAGTTTTGATCACTTTGTAACTAAGTTAAAATTGTAGGTGAAGGGGTGTGCTTATGCAAATTCCGAGAGACTGTGTTTGTGGGGATTGACAGTTAAGGCGGGTGGGGGAGTCACGTCATCATCTCCCCTCCCATTCATCTTATTTCGTTCTGAGCTGAGCTCCGCGGCTAACATTGTCTTCCGAAGCAACTTCGTCAGACTGCCACCAAATACTCACAGAAAAATCCACAAGTTAATACACACGCTGTCTCTAGAGTTTCTACACACTGAATCCTCCAGGCACTACTTACAAAAGGTCACATTGACAATCGTGTTACGCTATTTTTAAAATTTTCCTTTTCTTAGCACAAGCACAGCTGAGAAGCTTTGATGCATGTGCTCCATAACGTTAAAAATAATGCATTTAATCACACTTTGCATTACAAGCAAAGGGGAGCTTTTGTCAATGCATGATTTCCTGGTACACCGATTACATTGATCAGCATCCCGATTCATTTTACCCTCGCACCACCTTAGTTTGAGAAGAAGTATGAAAAATATGAGGTTAACACAGAAAAACAGATCACCAATTCAAGCTTTATGAATAATCGATTCGCCATCAATAATTGTTTTGGTAAAGCCATCCTCCTTCCATTTTATAATTTTTCCGCCACTAGCCATGATTAAATGAATGGTAAAAAAGTAAGAGCGAAGCGAGGGTGACTTATTTAGGCAGGCATATATATGACAGCAACACTCATGACAATGTCAATCATGTTACGCTATTATTAAAATGTTTCCTTTTACTTTTCATTACTTCTTTAACACACTACTTCTCGCTGCAGTAGCTGGTATTTTGCTATATATATATATGAATGACCTCCAAAGAGCGCTGAGACTTTTGATATCATGAACGTGTCTGCAAAACTGGGGTCTCCTGCCCAGCAAAAGTCGAGCAGCCAGCGCTGCATAGCTGTGCCGCCTTTGAGACGCTGACTGCGCTTCTGCCTTAAGTCAAAGTGAGCACTTTTAATTTTTTCATCCTCCCCGCGCTATAGCCCAGACAAGTGCAAACACGGACCCCTTTTCTACACCACGGCAAAATAATATTAAGGCGATTCACACTTTCTTTTGCACGCATACGATTATGAGGTCCTCAGCTCGGATTAAGAAGACACGCACAGGACTGGAGGACTGACAATGCCATCACAGCCGATTAATGGCGAGGACGTCTCACCAGTCTACACAAGACCCACCGCGACTGTCCCCAAAAGGCGATCATAACGCCAGCTTAACACATCTCTCTATACTATATAAAAGAAAAAGGCAACTTTCCTTTCTTTACACCTTTTTTCCTTTTATCCCAAACCAAAGCCTTTCTCTTAACACTGCAGAGGACACAAAACTAATTTTCTTTAAATGTGCCGGTAAGGCACATTACCAGAGGCACAAATTTGAACGTTCACATAGAAAATGTAATTTCAATGTGCCTGTACTTCTTAAAACGTTAATGTTTTACTGTTTAATAACTTATAGACTATAATTTATTATTTTTCCCTTGCACTCAGTGACCAAACCTATACACACACATATAGACACATACAAACATACACACAAGTATATGTATGTGTATATATATATACACACACACACACACATACATACATACACCCATGTATATAATTTGTGTGTGTGTATGTATGTATGTGTGTGTATTTATGATGTAGATAGGTATGTATGTATATATATATACATATAGTATATATATGTGTATATGTAGATATGTATATAGATATGAAGATATGTATGTGTATATATGTATATATATATATATTTATGTATGTATGTATGTGTGTGTGTGTGTGTGTGTATCTGTGTGTGTATATATATATGACAGCAGCAATCCAAGCTGTGAGAAAACAGTAAAAAGGAGGCGTGTCAGACGTCGTGGTACATTTTCTGATGCAGCTACCGAAAACAACTTTGTGACGCTGTCGCCAAATACACAAAACAATTACTTTGACAATCATGTTACATTATTTTTAAAATGTTTCCTTTTCTTTCTCTTTCCTTCTTTAACACACTACTTCTCCGCTGCCAAGCGCGGGTATATATATATATATAGATAGATAGAGATATATATATATATAGATAGATATGAGAACAACATATATATATATATATATATATATATATATATATATATATATATATAGATAGATAGATAGATAGATATGAGAACAACACACATATCAATGACAAAACAATTACATTAACAACCATGTTACGTTATTTTTAAAATTTTTCCTTTTCTTTTTCATACCTTCTTTAACACACTACTTCTCCGCTGCGAAGCGCGGGTATTCTGCTAGTTTTTAATAAATTTGCAAAAACCTCAAGTAAACTTTTTTCAAGTTGTTATTATGGGGTGTTGTGTGTAGAATTCTGAGGAAAAAAATTAATTTAATCCATTTTGAAATAAGGTTGTATCATAACAAAATGTGGAAAAAATGATGTGTTGTGAATACTTTCCGGATGCACTGTAGGTAGCCCTTGATATTTGGGAACAAATGGTAGTCACATAGGGGGAGGTCAGAAGTAAAGCGTGGATTTGATATCTCCTTGAATCCCCAGTCTCACAGAGTAAGCCTTTGTAACACTATGGTCAAGGACGTTGTCATCAAGCAGAAAGGGGATAAATAACATCTTTCCTTGCTGATTTTACATTAGTGATGGTCACAAACACCAAAGCAAATACAGCAAACACCTGCGTTGAGGTCATTTTGAGACATGTAATCAATTTGAACTACATCCTCAACATCACAGAAAACTGTGCACTATCTTGGGCCTTGAAATATATGTTGGTGTAGGAGACTCACTATGTTTCAGTTATTTTGATTGCTGTTAGGACTCTGGGTTATAAAGAGGAAACAACTTTTATCCCCAGTTCTGAAATTTTTCATAAACTTCTTCCTGTGTAAATTCATTAGTTTGAGAGTCACCTTGGAAGAACAAATGTAGTCAGACATTGTTTGGAACAATCAGCAAGCCCATCTTGATTGTGGCATATGAAGAAGAATGGTCCTGGTATATGTCATCTAGATGAATCTCCATAGGCATACTATTCTTTAGAATTAGAAATTCAGAGATCATACAATACTAGATCTTGTGATTTTTGCCATCCATTTTGACTTCATTTAGGAACAATAACACACACTATAAACCACAAATGCTTGAAACTTGTATTTTAAGTATTTTAGTACACAGGAGTTAATCCTTGCCAACTTACAAAATCAGCATTGCAGCATACTCTGTTTGGGTTCAGGCTGAAAAGCTTGCATATTTTTATCATTTCATTCTGAACAAGTTTTAAGGTATTAGAGACTATATTATATTTGCTTAACTCGTCACTGCCTCATACTGTATTTAACAAACACTATTTTTCCTTTTTCAGGTAATACAGTGCTGCATATTCTGATCTTTCAAACAAACAAGATTAGCTCCTGCCATATATATGACTTAATCATGGCCTATGACATGAAGGAAAACAGTAGAATTCCATTGGATCTCATCCAGAACAATAAAGGATTGACTCCTTTCAAACTTGCTGCAGCTGAGGGTAACTTGGAGGTTGGTATGATTTGGACTTGGTTTTTGTCAGTTTATATGGAATTTAATTGGTGGTCCATTGTTTCAGTAATTGTTGACAGTTTATATTCTCACCTGTCAGAGAAATGAGTTTCTGAGACTTTGGAGTCTACTCTGCAGAATTTAGCTATTCTCCTTGTGTGTGTGACTTTCCTTCCACAGTATGAAAACATGCTTCCTAGTCAACTGATGACTTCTATGAATGAGTAGAAGATCTGATGGTTGTTTTTGTACCCACTGTTTCAATAAAAGCTAATGCTTCACTTGACAAAATGTAAAAATATAAAGATTTTAAATGAATACATGGAAAAAAGTGGAAATATGTGTAATAACGGGTAGAACACAATAGCATTCCATAGTCTAAAATCCACCTAGCATGTACTGTAAGTACTGAATTACTGTACTAATCAAATATATCTAAAAGTACCATAACTGAGAAAGAACATTTTATTATCCAAATAGAAAAATATATTTATGTAAACGTTCATGTGGAAATTACCCACAAATAAATGTGTCTAAAAGTAAGTACCTAATAATGGTGTTCCTAAAATACGGCCTTGCTGAATGAGAAAATACTTGTTATATGCAAGTAAAATAACCAGTGTGATAATTGAATAGATGTGTGGATAGCTAAGGCCATGATGAAGAAGTGGGCAAAGCTACTACTGTTTCCACTCACAAGATTTCAACTGCTGCTGTAAGCAAAGAAAATACGTTGTTTATTTTCATAACCAAGAGTTGGTACTTCTTTTTTTATCCAGCTAAACAAGTCAGTCTAATATTTTGCCTAATACAGTAAGGTATTGCTGTAAAAATAAACATAAAAAATAACCCTTTAAGTCTTAAATGTGCATCTGTTTTTAAGGGGAATCAAATATGGAGGAGCTACTGCAAAAGATGGATACAACACAATGTTAAAGTTCAGTCTTATCTTTTAGATCTTTCAGTATATAGTGAACAAGCGTCAAATAAACCAGTGTCTCTTGGGACCACGGTCATCTTGTCTCTATGACCTTACAGAAATTGATTCTTGGGCAGAGAACAATTCAGTCCTGGAGCTTATCATCTGCAGTGAAAAAAGAGAGGTACCTTAATTTTATGTATTTTATAGTTTGTCTTGTTTTTGGAAAGTAATAATTAAGTGTCATAGTATATAATCATCAGAAACAATTCCAGGAAATTTAGTTCAATTCAATTTATTTTTGTATTGTTCTACACTAAGTGCAGGCTTAAAGAATTGTTTACAGTGTAGATGCCATAATGGATGGACAAGCATGCCACCTGGGAAAGAGAGGAATGTGTTACCTGGCGGGGAGGCCAGGATGGAAGGGCAGCCTAAATGGAGGTGTAATCTAGTCAGGATGGTTCCTAGTTTCCACTTGGGAAAAAGGACTACCGGATGGACAGGGAGTATTTCTACCAGGGTCAGTTAATCCCCGAGTATGATAGGTGGCAGTGCTCTTCTGCCAGGATCCAGTTTGTGCATCCTTAGCATTATTTGGAACCTGTTTGGGAGCTCCCTGTTTTGTGGTGCTTCAACTTGCCCCGGAGTGCAAAGGGAGTCAGAGTCAAGAGGTGGTGGACATCACTCGCTGGTAGAGAGTGGAGGTGAGAAAAGAAAGAAAGGGTGACAGGGACTGTGTTTGGTCTGGGACCTGTCATAGATGAACCCTGAGTGGTGTGGTGTCTTGGGGATTGGGGCTCAGTGGTGCCCTCTACTGACCACAACAGAAAAAATACATTTACAACTTTACAAATTAAATAATGCACACCAATAGAAATACAGGTTAGTTAAAACACATGGTAAAATAAAGTAATTCCAAACAAAACAAATCAATATTCTGTGCACGATTACAATTTCAACTTTCATATGTCTCTCAAGTTATCAGTGCACCAATTTTAATAGTGAAACATCCAGACAAACCATCTGAAAGTTAGGTAGTGCCATGTCCCCTATCATGTCTCTCTTTTTGGCATTGATTCTTTAAATCCACAACTTTTTAAAAATTCCAAATGGATGTAGTTACATTTGTGTTAAAATTGTACTTAATATTATTATTGTTATTATTATCATAGCTAATGTAAACTGATATTAATGCCCATCAATTAACATCCTGCTGAACACCTTCCATCGGGTTCTTAAGTTAAGTTTAATTAGGTTTTTGATTTTTTAATTAAGACAGTAAGAGAAGACTGATTGAATTGAAGCTCAACTGCAACAGTATTGATTGGGAATAATAAATTAATCTTGAACCAGGACATTTATGGAATTTATACAATATACGTAATTAACCTGTTAATGGTAAATATGGTCCAGTAGTATAAGTACCCTATCATCTGCATATTGAGGTTCTTTCTGTTGAAGTCTGTCCCTTAGGATATATCCAATATGAATAGGAAGAGGTTCAATAACAATGGCAAATAGTGTAAGTGACAAGTTGCACCCCTATCTTGTTCTGTTTTCTACAGCAAAATATTTAGTGTTTATAGTTGTGCGAGCACAATGTGTTCCTGGAAAGCCCTTGTAAAGCAAACTCCATTAATCACAAAGTTACATATAATTAAATACATTAAGTACATTTAATTAAAATAGGAAAAAAAGTATGCATTCCCAAAGCTGAAAATATTTCCTAAAATAACACCAGATTCCATTAAAACAAACATAATGACACTTTATTCAACTTTTAATAGCAGTGATCAAAACAAACTCTAATGAAATGTTTTCCCATTATTAATGACTCAATAATGCAAGCAGTCTCTAACTGCAGCCCACATTCATCTATTGAGTAATAGAACTGTTTACTTGCTCCCATTAAGTTCATTCATAACTACTGCATTATGTAACATAATGCAGACAACAGTCAGGAAACACAAACCATTAACTGTGCAGTAAAAAGGAGAAAAAAGCCATAAATATCACACTTCTCAAAATGATTTATGAATGACGAGAACAGATGGGGATGGTGGTGGCAAAATTAGTGTGAACTAGTCGGTGACAGCAGTGTAGAATAAGAGGATGATAAAGAAAGAAAAATATTAAAGATGCACCAAATTCTTTGGACTCCATTATTGGATCATTCACATTTTCTGTCTGTTTTACTGCACCATTGTAATTAAAGGATGGGAGAAAATTTGAAGGAGAGAACACAATTATGGCAGCAGGCATAGCTGTGATGTAGTACTGTGCAAAAGAACAATCAGACACTGGTCTGCTCAGCTCCTCATGCTTTCCTTTTCTGTCTGTAACACTTAATAGAAAATACCACATTCATTTTTGTCGCCATTAAAAAGAAACTGTTCATAAATGGGACAACTTGACCTGTATTTCTGGGTATATAAGTATTTTATTAGTGTGAACAAATGCTTCTGGGCAAGAACATGCACATAATGTTATGCATGTAGCAGTACAAGAAGGATAGGAAGATGGAAAGTGAGCATCAGGAGATGAGGAAATCAAACACAAAAAACTTGGCAAATACTTTTTTTTTTAATTTGTGATCAGATTTTTATTGTGTAGAATTCAACAAAGAACTGAGACGTTTTCAAAATCTGAATATTAGATAAAACAAAAAAAAGATAATAATCTGAATGATAACCCAATACCAAAAATAGCCAACCAAAACTCATGGTTGTATAATGTTAACTATATATCTTGAACCATAATTTACTCAGAAACTCAAATGCACTTTTATTATCAATCCACATCAAAAACAAAATGGTGCCATGACAGAACTAAAACATAATCAAAATAATTAATCTTCAGAGAAAAAATATTATAAAGATATTCAAAGACAGCCTATGATTCATCACACTAGAAAATATAATGTAACCTTAAAGAAAAAATAATCTGAGGCAAAAATTATTAAAGCCTCCTATATGGAAATACATAAACCCAAATGTACATGGTACAGTCAATAACCTTACCAAAATCCTCCTGTAGGACATGCAAACAAATTGACTTTTATTTTTCTTTTAAAAAATTATAACTTATTCGTAATGTAATGATTAACGTAGAAGGTGTTCATTTTTTAGCTTCCTTGAATGTAGCTATCACAAAGTGATTTAAGTTTTAGATTAGGTTTTATATTTCTTCAAAAAAGTCTTTGGCAAAAACCTTCTTTTCAATGCATTCAAAAGTATGTATCATCGTAAATACTTCTTAAATATATCATTTCTTTATGTTGAGTGGTTTAAATTCCACCTACATCCTTCTAGATTGTTGATATTTGCAATTGGATTTCTTTTTATGTATTGGTTGGGCCAGAATTTAGTTAGCCTTTGTTCTATGTTTATAATAAGGGTGTTGTTACTTAAGTATTATTTGCTCTGTTTCTCCTGTGATCAACAAGATGACGTCTATATGCAATGCAAGTCTTTTTTCATAAACTGCAGGGAGAGGCAATTTAACATATTTGTGATCCATTTTAGTGATATCAGTTATTGTGATGTATTTCTGTCTTGTAATTTGTTGTTGCATGAAGCAAAACAGAGCATTTATCTACTTAGCTATAGTTTGAGTGTTAGACTTAATAAAAAGAAACAGGTTGTTGTCAATAAAAAAGTAGTCGATTTAAAAATAAGTGTGATGTACTAAAAGAAAAAAAGTTTCTTATTTTATACAGTATATTTATTTTATTAAAATTAAAAAACATTCCATACATGCAAGTCAAGTTTGAAACAAATAAACTCCCACCCATGAGAAAGAGAGCTAGGTCAGCAGAGTAGAACTTTAATAATAGTAAAAATATGTAAATAAATAAATAAAGATAGATAGATATAATAGAAAAAGAGGGGAGAGAATCCTCAATTTAAATGCGGATTCTAAAATGCTATTTGTACAGATCCTCTAAGTGAGAATTTGATTTTTTCCGATTGTAGATAATATATAACATCAGTTATCCGCTGACTTAAAAGAGGTGAGTTAGGATTCTTCCAGTTGAGCAAGATAAGTCTATGTGTCAATAGTGAAGTAAAGGCAATCACAGTTTGTTTGTCCTTCTCCACTTTAAGCCCATCTGGAAGAACACCAAACACAGCTGTTAATGGGTTAGGAGTGATTGTGACACCAAGGTGTCTGATAGGGATTTAAAGATTTTTGTCCAGAATGATATTAATTTGGTGCATGCCCAAAACATATGGCCCAGTGAGGCTGGAACTTGATTGCAATGTTCACAGGTTGAATCCTGCCCGGGAAACATTTCGGACACTTTTAAACACCAGGAGTGCACTCAATATATAATTTTAAGTTGAACAATTGTATACATTGCACATTTTGAGCTCGACTGAATTCACCTACCATTCCTTTTCTGAGATGCTGAGTGAGAGATCCTTTTCCCAGTGTACTCTGGGATCTTTGAAAGTGAGGGACTTTATATTGTTTTCATATATTACAGAAATGCTGTTTGAGTCCTCAAGACTGTTTAAAATTTCTTCAGGTATAGAGGTAGGTGGGAGGTGAGGGAAATTGGGTAGGTTTTGTTTAATAAAGTTTCTAATTTAAAGTAGTGAAAGAAATGTGTTGCTGGAAAGTTAAATTTGGAGTGTCATTGTTTGTAGGATGTGATGATGTTGTCAATGTACAGATCTCTAAGTGATTTAATCCCAGATGTTTTCCAGACATTAAAAACTGGGTACGTTTGAGAGGGTGAAAAAAGATGGTTCTCGTGCAGAGATGCAACAGACAAAAGCTTCTCTATCTTAAAATACTTCCTACATTGGTTCCATATTCTGAGTGAGTGAAGCACACTTGGATTGTTAGGATATTGGCGATGACTTGTACTTATTGGGGTACACAGCAAGGAATACAAAGAACTACTGCAGGATTTTATTTCTCTTATGGACCAAGCCTGCATCTGCTTACCTATTTGTGTCAATGTCCAGGTTTTTATAGCTTGTATATTCACCGCCCAGTAATAAAATTGAAAGTTAGGTGGAGCCATCCCACCTTCTTTTTTTAGGTCTTTGTAGGGGCACCTTTTGGATGTGGGCTATTTTGAATTCCAAATAAGTGAGGTTATAGTTGAATCGTAATTTCTTCAAAAATGATTTATTGATGTATATTGGAATTTTTTGAAATAGAAAAAGAAGCTTAGGAAGGATATTCATCTCCCAGCTAAAGTGAGATGAAGGATAGACCATCTATGCAAGGCTTACTTTTTTCCATGCAGACATCAAAATTTTTATAATGAAAAGCTTTATGTTTACTCATGATGTTTACCCCTAGGTATTTAAACTGATTTATGATGGTAAAAGGGAAGGTGTACAATATAATCCTGTATTTAAGAATTCACTGGAAAGAGCACACTTTTGATCAAATTCAATTTCTGAGACCAGAAATCTTTTGAAATTCTATTAGTGCTGTTATGACTGCAATCACAGTATTTTGTGGATCTGATATATATAGTACCATATCATCTGCATATAGAGAAATTTTCTGTTCCAGTCCTTCTCTGATAATCCCCTTTATCTCATAAGCATTTCAACAGTGAGCAGCCAGTGGCTCAATGGCAATTGCAAACAGCAGTGGTGACATGGGACATCCTTGTCTAGTACTCTGTTCTACAGTAGTTTGAAGTAGTCTGAATTAATGTTAATACAAACTGAAGCTTCTGGACTGGTATACAGTAGTTTGATCCATACACAGATGTTTGGGCCAAACCTAAATTTCTCCAATATGGTAAAAAGGTAGTTCCATTCAACCATATCAAATGTTTTTTCTGCATCAAACGATAATAATATCTCCTGGGCGTTTGACTTTGTGGGTGAATATATCACATTAAACAGGCATTGAAGATTGGAAGCTAAGTGCCTGCCTTTAATAAATCCAGTTTAGTCTTGTGATATTACCGAAGGAGGCAAAAAACATTGTTTCTAATGCAGGTAGAGAAATCTCCTTTGGTCAGACATGTTATGGTCCTTGATAAAGCATGAAGTTATCAAGGCCACATTAGACATTGCTATTAGAGTTGGAGATGATCTATCTAGGGTAGAATTTATTGCACAATTAAAATATGTTATTATGAGTTTACAAGTATTCATATTAGCGATTAAAGAGAGATGTTTAACTATTAATTCTTTATTTTCCCAGTTGGTTCCATTCTTTTTCTCTACTATGCAGTGCCCTTCCGAGTTGGAGATTAGTTCACTAGTAACATTAGAAATGAATATTTCAACTCTAGTTTCCTTGTCATTGTTGGAGTGAAACTCTTTTAAGCCAAGCTTTTATAATTAAACAAGTCTCCTGCAATTTTTATTTAGTGCGCTAAGATGTATTAAGACCTTTAATGTCTTACCTAGAAAATATAATGAGTTATCCATATAACCATATAATCAAGTTTTTGTATAATTTATATTTGTTGTTAAAAAGAATAAAATGCTATCTTTTAAATTAAATTATGAAAAGTTTCAGTTGCTGAGCTCTGCAACTAGTGATACTTCAGAGTAATAGTAGTCTGGGCATTGAAAAAATGAGTGAAACTTGCTCTGCATTCATATTCTTTGTAAAAAGCGTATGAAGAGACAAAACGTGGCACCTTAAATCTTTGATCTATTTACAGAAGACAATACTGTTTAATGATACCCGTTTTTCCATTTTGTTTACTATGTTTTCCAGTAGCATTGTGCATATTCATATTCTACACCTTGATTTATCAATTTTCTTTTTAATAGGCTCGTACAATTCTGGAAATTGCTCCAGTTAAGCAGCTCACTAAGTTAAAGTGGATGAAATATGCGAAACACTACTTTCGCTTACTGATGCTTGTGTATATTTTGTACATCATCATCTTTACCCTGTGCTGCATATTTCGACCACTTAAATTACGTCCAGACAACGCAACAGATCCCAGGGATGTCTTGCTATATGTAAAAAAAGACGTGCAGGTAATTGTCACATATTCCATCTATTTAAATGTCTATCTCCTTCTCCTTTCTACTGTTCCCATTGTTCTCATTTTAGAGTTACCACCGATATGTCTCTGATTTAGATTTTTCCCTTTTTCATTTATCTACACACCTTTCATACAGAGTATGTCATATACTGTAGTATATATATATATATATATATATATATATATATATATATATATATATATATATATATATATATATATATATATATATAGTGGCAAGTGGCTGGGGTTGGTACCCAGTTGGGATGCCCAGAAGGAACGGAGGAGGGGTTACGCCTCCTCCAGACCACATGGGGGCAACCGCCCTGGTGGCTATGGGAACCACAGAAAAGGAGCATGGAAGCTCAACCCTACAGGGGCTCGTGGTCACCACCAGGGGGTGCCCAAATGCCTGAGGAGCCCTGACCCTCAGCTCTTCCGCCACACCCGGAGGTGACGGGGGAAAGAAGACCAGGGACACCCAGAGTGCTTCTGGGTGTACAGCTGGCACTTCCGCCAAACCAGGGAGTGCTGGCAGTAGCTCATTGGGAGGCACCTGGAGCACGTCCGGGTGGGTTTAAAAGGGCCGCCTCCCTCCATTCGATGGCTGGAATCGGGAGGAAGAAGGACAGAGCTCGGGAGGAGAGGAGTGGAGGCAGACCTGAAGAGAGAAAGGCATTGTGTGAGACCTGGACTTTGGGGGAGTATTGGGTTGTGTGCTGTGTCACTTGTGTAAATAATAGTTGTAAATAAACGTGTGTGGTGCTTAAACCAATATCTACCTGTCTGTGTCCGGGCCATATTCCATAACATATATATATATATAAATATATGTTTGTATGTATGTGTGTGTGCGTGTGTGTGTGTGTGTGTGTTTTCATGGAGTTTGCATGTTCTCCTCATGTCTGTGTAAGTTCACTCTGGTTTCTTCCAATAATAAAAAGAGACACAGGTTTGTGAATTGCTGTTACTAAACTGTCCCTAGTATGTGTTTGTGTGGATGCATATACAGTATGTGTGTTTACCCTGCAATATATTGGAACCCTGTCCAAGTGCAGTTTCTGCCTTATGCCCAATGACCGCTGGGATGGGCTCCAAATGTATTCAAGTAAAAGGTAAGTTAGTGTTATTACTTACTTCTTCTTCATGATCATAGTATGGGGTGACAATTAAAAGTGTGTTTCAGAAGTAAAAGTGTATTACATTTTGATGTATACACAGTATATATTTGTTTATTATAGTTTGTGGTCTTTCAAAGAATTAAACTATTAAGGTGTATCAAGATATAATTGTTATAGAACCACCACAATGAGGAAAGTTTTGCATTCTCCGTTAACGCAAAAGATAATTGGGATTTATGGTGGGTGCTGCTGCATTAGGGCTAAACATGATAACTCATTTCTAATGCATGTATTGTATGTAAGTCACGTAGACCTATATGGATCATGAATGCATGTTGTATAGTTTTTATAGTTGGAGGCATCCCTTACCAAAAAACTGTTCTCTCAGGGCTGTTGGTTAGTTTATTTGAGCTTAAACATATACATTTTAAAAGATAGTAATACTTATATTTAACATTTGCTTTACTTTTGCATATGCTTCCCAGAATGAATAAATGCATCATAGAATTCAACTTTTTGTTAAAACATATTGTTTTTCCTGTTGATTTGTTTAGCTGATGGTTCAAAAAAAGAATAGATCTAACAGACTCCATTTTCCTCTTCTTAAAGTGGTCTCAACCTTACCCACAATGTCTTCTAAAATGTCACTTCTCTCGCTGTCCATTGCACCTTTTCTTCTGAAGCTTCTCCCACCATTCCTAACTGCCTACCTATCAGGACTACCTGTCATATGCCTGCACTTGATTTTCTCCAAATCTTTTTTGATCAACTCCTGTTTAAATACACAGTTTATTCACTTAAATGCTACATGTTATTTTGATAAAATTAGGGTTAGCTAAAATAAAAACAAATATTAGTCTTATTTAATAACCTGAAAACAACTGAAATGTTATCTTCGTTACAGTAGTGTTACTTCTCAATGTAATGCTTCTATTGTTTCTTTTTTCTCTTCATTGGATTTCTTCAGATTTCTGTGTATGTGTGACCTGTGCCATAATCTCCAATCTTATCTTCAGTAACTATTATCTTTTCATTGTATTACAGTGTAATGTGTGGCATATAACCAAAATATTTAGGTTTCCTTGAAAAAAACTGTCAAAAAATGAAACTAGTGTAGAGGTTTATTGATGAAATAAGCAATTACAAAGGACATATGTGGCACCAAGCTGGTAAAAGACAATAAATAAAAGAACCTGAATCACTGCAATTAGTAGACCCTGCTTTACACAAATGCATGGATAAACAGCAACAAAAAGCAGGTAGGAGTTTTTTTTAAGTGTACAGAGTGTCCTACAAAGAAATTCCCCAAAGCAACCTTCAGAAAAAGAAATTGTAACATTTGAGGAGGAATCTTGTAATACTATTCCTAGGTGACAGAGTTCAGGCAATCCAAAACAAGCTACGGGAACTTGATCCTTTAACTGTCAAGAAAGGGTAACATATGATCAGATAATGTTTTTTAAGTTTCATTTAGCTTAAAGCCAAAACAAATACAAGGATTTATGTGCACTTTCCACTTTTGAAGCATAAATACTTGTTGTGTGTAGCTGCAAAAGTCACCCTAGCTCACTTATATATTTAGCTCTCACTACAAAATGAAATGAATAGTAAACTGGTTTGTCATGAAGGCCTTACTATACACTTATATCAGTAAAACAGATTATTATACATTGGCCAAAGAAATCTTTCACTTTCCTGATAAGCAAATAAGGTTAAGAAAGTCAAACTGTAATCCCTCTATTGTAAAATGATCTTTATTTAATTTTCTTAAAGTGTAATATTGTCAAGATTTGACATTCTACTGAGAAATGTAGAGAGGGATTTCTAATGACAAATCCATGTGAAAGCATTTGTCAAATTTGTTTTACTTTAAAGTATATTGAAAACAGTATTGCAATAATGATTTGTTAAATATTCTAGAATATAATACAGCATATCTATTTTTTGATTAGCTCAAGGTACATCAAGTTCTTTAAGGTCTTTTTTTAAAGGTGTGATTTGTCAAATTCTTTACAATAAAATTTGTAAGGTGAAGGAATGCAAGTGTATTTTGATTGAATCCAGTCAGATTTATATGTTAGGCTGACAAAGTACATTTCTGTATGCCTAATATGTAGAATAAGGATGATGTGTGAATAGCAGGAAGGAAAAATAAAAGAGGGGAGTATTATTAGTCTAGTAGTTATAATGCTAATGAGTCAAGTGATGAGATACAAGAATTTGTGGTTATATACAGTTTAAAGTGATCAGGGGAAATTATTTGAAGTCCTCTCAATTTAACTGCATAGATTAAAAGTATTACGGTGGGTTTAAGAAACGTTTGGAAATTACTCATTGGATAATTCATTGTATTATGGTATTGTATTATAACTTTTTAGAATTTTTTTATTAAATTGCACAGCTTAGACAGACAGGACATGTAAAAACCTGAAAATCAATGAGAGAATAACTTTTTAACTTTTACAAAACAGAATACTACACAGACAACTTATAATAGTTGCTTCAGGTTCCTAAGCAGCAGGGCTCAAAAACTAAACTTGTACAATGGACTTAATTAAAATTGGTAGCTCATGGTCACTATTATACCAATGGATAGGTTACCACAGGATCTTGGTTCTAGGAGACTTCATGCCAGCAAAGCAGTGGGTCCAGAAGGAGTATCGCCATGACTGCTGAAGGCCTGTGCGCTGGAGCTGGAGAGTCCTCTACAGAGCATCTTCAACCTGAGCCTGGAACAGGGGAGAGTCCCGAGGCTTTGGAAAACATCTTGCATCCCCCTAGTCCCAAAGGTATCATCCTAGTGAGCTGAATGACTTCCGTCCTGTCGCTCTGACATCACATGTGGCCATGGTCTGCCATGCCCTCGACCCTCTGCAGTTTGCATACCAGGTGAAGGTGGGAGCGGAGGATGCCATCATCTATATGCTACACTGATCCCTCTCCCACTTGGACAGAGGCAGTGGTGCTGTAAGAATTATGTTTCTGGACTTCTCTAGTGCCTTCAACATCATCCAACCTCTGATCCTTAGGGACAAGCTGACAGAGATGGGAGTAGATTCATACCTGGTGGTATGGATCGTGGACTATCTTACAGACAGCCCTCAGTATGTGCGTCTCGGGAACAGCAGGTCTGACATTGTGGTCAGCAACACAGGAGCACCGCAGGGGACTGTACTTTCTCTGATCCTCTTCAGCCTATATACATCGGAGTTCCAATATATCTCAGAGTCATGTCACGTGCAAAAGTTCGTTGACGACACTGCTATCGTGGGCTGCATCAGGAGCGGGCAGGAGGAGGAGCATAGGAACCTAATCAAGGACTCTGTTAAATGGTGCAACTCAAACCACTTACACCTGAACACCAGCAAAACCAAGGAGCTGGTGGTGGATTTTAGGAGACCCAGGCTCCTCCTGGACCCCGTGATTATCAGAGGCAACTGTGTGCAGAGGGTGCAAACCTATAAATACCTGGGAGTGCAGCTGGATGACAAATTAGACTGGACTGCCAATACTGATGCTCTATGCAAGAGAGGACAGAGCCGACCATACTACTTAGAAGGCTGGCGTCCTTCAACATCTACAATAAGATGCTGCAGATGTTCTATCAGATGGTTGTGACGAGTGCCCTCTTCTATGCGGTGTTGTGCTGGGGAGGCAGCATAAAGAAGAGGGGTGCCTCATGCCTGGACAAACTTATGAGGAAGGCAGGCTCTATTGTAAGCACGGAGCTGGACAGTTTGACACCCGTGGCAGAGCGACAGGCGCTGAGCAGGCTCCTGTCAGTCATGGAGAATACACTGCATCCACTCAACAGTATCATCTCCAGACAGAGGAGCAGCTTCAGCGACAGACTGCTGTCATTGTCCTGCTCCACTGACAGATTGAGAAAATCGTTCTTCCCCCACACTATGCAACTCTTCAATTCCACCCGGAGTTGGTAAATGTTAACATTATACAAAGTTATTGTCTATTTTTACCTGCATTTTTATCACTCTTTAATTTAATATTGTTTTTTATCAGTATGCTGCAGCTGGAGTATGTGAATTTCCCCTTGGGATGAATAAAGTATCTATCTATCTATCTATCTATCTATCTATCTATCTATCTATCTATCTATCTATCTATCTATCTATCTATCTATCTATCTATCTTATCAAGAGTGTCGTCATTTCTCACTTTCTCTGAAATGTTGCTTATGCATGGGTCAAAGCTCTCCTGTCAAGTTTTCTTTTATAAATCCTGACTTTTGAATTGAAGGTTGTGTACACACTGTATGTGTCTCTTTTTGTACATCGCAAGTTTTATAAATGACGATATTAGAGTAAGTTTTCTCACTTAAAAATTAACTGCCATCAAAATTAAACTTAATTGTATAGATAATCAGATTAAACACTGCAGCCACACTCTGATTTATTTTATTTAGAAAATAATAATAATACAACCATCTTTCTTTTAACCTGCTTATCAAGTTCATGTTTGAGAGATGCGAAAAACATGAACAAATGACAGCCTTCTTAAGAATCTCAACTCATAAGAAACTGATGTTTACTATTAAAGTTATCACTATACTGAACACAATGTTTCATTTATCTTCAGGAAAGTTATGTCACCTACAATGATCATCTCAGACTGGTTGGTGAAATGATTAGTCTAATTGGCGCAGTGGTTATCCTTCTATTAGTGGTAGGTGTTTCTCTATTCAAGTCATTTGGTGTAATTTAGGATTCTTTAGGTTTTTGTTTTTTTTTTAACTGAGCTTTTATTTAAAGAATGCAGTATCAACATCAGCCACAGAAACAGCACTGAAAGGCATTTGTAAAGTTAAAGTTTACCACCTGTGTCTCATTTCTGTTGCTCTGACGTCACATCTGATGAAGACCATGGAGCGGCTGCTGCTTCACCACCTGAGGCCACAGGTTTGCCATGCCCTCGACCCTCTGCAGTTCGCATACCAGGAGAAGGTGGGAGCGGAGGATGCCATCATCTATATGCTTCACCGATCCCTCTCCCACCTGGACAGAGGCAGTGGTGCTATAAGAATTATTTTTTTTGGACTTCTCTAGTGCCTTCAACACCATCCAACCTCTGCTCCTTAGAGACAAGCTGACTGAGATGGGAGTAGACTCACACCTGGTGGCATGGATTGTGGACTATCTTACAGACAGACCTCAATATGTGCGTCTTGGGAACTGCAGGTCTGACATTGTGTGCAGCAATACAGGGGCACCGCAGGGGACTGTACTTTCTCCGGTCCTGTTCAATCTATATACATCAGACTTCCAGTATGACTCGGAGTCCTGCCACGTGCAAAAGTTCGCTGATGACACTGCTATTGTGGGCTGCATCAGGAGTGGGCAGGAGGAGTACAGAAAGTTAATCAAAGACTTTGTTAAATGGTGCGACTCAAACCACTTACACCTTAACACCAGCAAGACCAAGGAGCTGGTGGTGGATTTTAGGAGGCCCAGGCCCCTCATGGACCCTGTGATCATCAGAGGTGACTGTGTGCAGAGGGTGCAGACCTTTAAATATCTGGGCGTGCAGCTGGATGACAAATTGGACTGGACTGCCAATACTGATGCTCTATGTAAGAAAGGTCAGAGCAGACTATACTTTCTGAGAAGGTTGGCATCCTTCAAAATCTGCAGTAAGATGCTGCAGATGTTCTACCAGGCAGTTGTGGCGAGTGCCCTCTTCTATGCAGTGGTGTGCTGGGGTGGCAGCATAAAGATGAAAGACGCCTCAGGCCTGGACAAACTTGTTAAGAAGGCAGGCTCTATTGTAGGATTAAAGTTGGACAGTTTAACATCTGTGGCAGAGCTACGGGCATTAAGCAAACTCCTGTCAATCATGAAGAATCCACTGCATCCACTTAACAGTGTAATTTCCAGGCAGAGGAGTAGCTTCAGTGACAGACTTTTGTCACTGTCCTGCTCTACTGACAGACTGAGGAGATCGTTCCTCCCCCACACTATGCGACTCTTCAATTCCACCCGGGGGAGTAAATGCTAACATTAATTTTTATTTTAATTTTTTTCATTTTTATTACTATTTAATTTAATATTGTTTCTTTGTATCAGTATACTGCTGCTGGATTATGTGAATTTCCCCTTGGGATTAATAAAGCATCTATCTATCTATCTATCTATCTATCTATCTATCTATCTATCTATCTATCTATCTATCTATCTATCTATCTATCTATCTATCTATCTATCTATCTATCTATCTATTTCCAATAACTGAATAAATTTTTGTTCTGTTTTCAAGGTCCCAGATATACTGAGAGTTGGACCTACAAAATATTTTGGTCAGACAGTTTTGGGTGGTCCATTTCATGTTATTATGTGAGTGTATTTATTTTATTTTATGTTTTTCCACTTATTATATTGCACTGACTAGGCTGTATCAGTGTGTGTGGAGAATATAGATGTAAAGACTACAGACATCACTGTTTAAGGAGTAACAAAGAAAAATGATTTGCCGAATTAGAAAGAAGTACCTGCATGTTGAAGCCTCATAACTATTGCAGAAATAAGTCAGAAAATCAATTTAATAATCCATCCATTCATTTTCTGACTGTAGTTTTCCTAATAATGTCCCAAAAGGCCAGATTCTGGTGATAAGGAAACCCAGACAGACTGTCTATTATAGAGATAGACAGTTAGACTTGACAAACTAATTGAATATTTTAGGCAGTAAAAAGTAACCCCTGCAAGCATGAATGAAACATGAAAATATAATAGAAAGATAGAAAGTTGAGAGTTAAACTATGGGTTAATGAACACATCTTCTTTGTTGAGCTCACCCAATATAAAATATTAAGCAAAATAAATAAAAGAAATGTGATTTGCTTCCAGGAAAACAATAGGAAGAAGACAATACAGTCTGTCACAGAACAATAGGAAATACTACAGTAGGAGGTGGAAGACATTATTTCCAGTGGTGCTTTAGATAAACGCATGTCATAAATAAAACATCTTTCTATAGGATGGAACAGAATGTTAAATAAAAATGTTGAGCACAGGCCCCTCTTGTTTACTTTAGGATTATAATAATCAGTTCTTACTGAATGGCTTTTTTCCAGTTTGGAACATTCTTTTACAAATAAGTTAGAGATGGTGGATTGGGATTTTTCCAGTTGAGTCTTTTTGCATCTAATGTTCTGTCAGATATTACAAGTGATTTTTCACACCACACTTTTATTCCATTTGGTATTATTCCAATTATTGCTGTTAAAATATTAGCATATTTAACTAAGTTTATTCAAGAGATATACAATTTCTTTTTCCCAAAATGGTTGTAGTAGTAGTGTTTTGAACCACGTTGGCCATTATGGATGCAATGAGAAGGGAAGCAAAATGACACCTTTTATTTACTGAACACATAACAATATGCAAGCTTTTGAGACAGCTCAGGCCCTTTCTTCTGGCAGATGAAATCTAAATGTAGCGCCTCATCAGTTGGCTCATGGCTTTCAGTACAGTGAGCATGATGGTTTGAAGCTTGGCTGAGATACTGTTAACCTGTTGGTCAGTTCCCTGTGAAGTGATCATGTAGGTTATATACACTGATGAAAACTCAAAAGTTCTTCATTGCAATTGCGTTGAATTGGTCCACTTAAAAGCGAACTAAAGTAGTCTGTATATCATAATTATCACTTTTAAGGTGCAATATATTTTTTTATGTCAATGCACAGCCTAATCAGTCTAATAATGGCTTGGTGATATGATTTATTATGCATGTGAGTTGTCATTTAGAACGTTTGGGTGAATTTCCCTACTTTATTGAGAATGTAATCATTTCCTAGTTTCTCCAAAATGTTACATACAATGGATTGCTGTAAATACACACACATTCTCAAGTCATGTTTTCTTTATTAAATCCAGACGTTTGCATGGGAAGCTATGTACACATATTTTAAGCCTCTTTTTGTGTGTACTCAGGTTTAACAACTCTGACCCCAGTTCTTTACAATAGCAAACAATGTAAGAAACAATATTGGATGAAAGAACAAAAAAAAAAAACTAATTTTACTTGTGTCGCATAATACACATCTTTTATCCAGATGCTAGCCGAAAATGTGTAAAACAAATGCTTTTTTTGCTTATCTATTGTTAAATAGTTACTTCTTGAATTATTAGCTCATGCTCAACCAGTAAACCCAAATACTAATGAGAGAGACTATTCAATTGAAGACAAGGCCAATGAATGACAGGTCTTCAAGACTTTGGTTGGATTATGTGACACAACATAAGTTTTATTTATTCTTTTTCCATGGATGTTTTTCACATTATTTACACTTGTGCAGAACTGGTGACCATTGAGCTCTGTTATGTGATAAATTTCTCTCAATTCAGCATGAAAACATGAGACTAACTAGGGGTAAGTGGCATTTAAAAAATACCATTTTTGGGTGGAGTATTTCTGCAAAAGTGCATGTGAATTTTAAGTTACACCTCTTTTGGGTACAGATGAACATATCTGCCTAAAATGTATTCCTACCTGTAAAAAAATCTTTAAGAAAAGAAAAGTCAGAAATGAAAAAGATAACCGTCTGGGATAAGGATTCCCATTTCAACATGGCACATTAACTGAACAGTAGGTGAAAAATGAAATAAAGCAAGCAAGCTAAAATATAAGCACAAAATTGAATGAACTGTGGGCTGATACCTTGGGTTCATTGTAGTAGAGTGCTGTACTGTGTTAGCCATAGATTGATACAGATTTATACAGGAGGCTGCTGTAACCTTGATGAAGGGGCCTTAGCTGCCTCGAAAGCTTGTATTTGTAATCTATTTAGTTAGCCAATAAAAGGTGTCATTTCACCCTACTTTCTCTTGGGTTCATTTTGAAATAGCATGAAGATAATGACTGGCATGCACACTAAATGCAGTAATCATGTTGAACGTGAGTGTTAATGGTTGTCTTTCTGATAGTCTTAACTCATATATGGGAACATCCATCCATCCATTATCTAACCCGCTGAATCCGAATACAGGGTCACGGGGGTCTGCCAGAGCCAATCCCAGCCAACACAGGGCACAAGGCAGGAACCAATCCTGGGCAGGGTGCCAACCCACCGCAGGACACACACAAACACACCCACACAGCAAGCACACACTAGGGCCAATTTAGAATCGCCAATCCACCTAACCTGCATGTCTTTGGATTGTGGGAGGAAACCCACGCAGACACGGGGAGAACATGCAAACTCCACACAGGGAGGACCCGGGAAGCAAACCCGGGTCCCCTAACTGCGAGGCAGCAGCGCTACCACTGCGCCACCGTGCCACTATATGGGAACACCTCAAAGTATTTGTCTGTCTTCTGTTTTGTTTATCTTATATACAAATGACTGCAGGAGTTGACATGTCAAGGACAGACATATTCTGAAACTTGTAAATGCTCTGTTATTGTCAGTCTTCCACAAGACAAGGAGGACAGCCATGGACCTATTGCTGATGAGTTTGTTCAATGATGTGATCTTACCTTTTCACAGCTAAATATCTCTAAGGGTATGGCTGTAGAGTTTAGGTACTCCACTCCTCCCAGCCTCTCAACATTATCAATCAGATATCTTGGGATGATCACTGATAACAGGCTAAACTGTCCTTTCTTAGGAAACACAATTGTTTAAAAGTGGTCAAAATTGTAATAACACTTTTTAATAGATCTTTTATTAAATCTGTTGTTACTTTTGCTTTTATAATTGTTCCTCTGGCAACCTCAGCATTAAGAATATAAACTATTTTAACAGCCCTGTAAAAATTTGTAAAATTATTTGTTTGCAATAGACCTCTATCACTGAGCTGTATCATAAATAGATTAGAAAGAAAGTAAACTTGAATTCTGTCAGTCAATAGTCATCCTCTTTATCAGAAATTTGAGCTGTTGCCATCAGACTGTAAATTTAGGCTTCAAAGGTAAAGAGCAACTAGTTTGCAAACTTTTCCATTTCCAGAGCTAGAAGCATTTTGATTTCTGTTACTTTGTAAGGTGATTCTTCTCCTTTGTACTAATCTTCATCATGTGTACTTATGACAATGCTGGTTGTTAGTTGAAGTGTCTTGGTTTGTTTCTTGTATCTATGTAACAGTGGCCTATGTTTTATACTTTGTTACTACAAACAATTTTTTTCTGGGAAAATAAAAGTCTACCTATTGACCTATGTTGAATTCTATGTGGGCTAAAGATGACTGAAATAGGTGAGGTGTATGGAACCAACAAATAGGCGCTTTTCCACATTAAAATGTGTCCTACATTAGTTCCATATCTTTAGTAAATTGTGAAAAACTGAGATGCTGGTAAATTGATGGTAATTGTTGACTAGAACACAGAGCAGAGCATGCAAGGAAGATTTAGAACAGGATTTAATTTCTGCTGCAGACTAAGCCGGTGCAGACTTGTGAACTTCTGCTAATTTCCATTATTTTATTGTATCAATATTTGCAGCCCATTAATAAAACTGAAAGTTAACTAGTGTTGTGCAGCCTTCTGCTCTACCTCTCTGTACCGTTGTTGTTTAATTCATGGCAGTTGTGAGTTCCAATTAAACAATATTTCAACTGAATCTTACTTCTTAAAAAACAGTTTTTTTGATGTATAGCACAGAGAGATGATCTGAAAGAGGTGTAGGAGGTTTGGAAAGATCTCCATTGTAATTGTAATTTTTGATCCTCCTACCTAAAGGAAGATGAAATGAGGACCGTCTTTTAACTCACTGTTTTATATTTTGAGTCATACTACAAAGGTTTTGTTGAAATAAATCTTTATATGTCCTTGTAATTGTAATTATTTCCAGGTATTTAATCTGTCCTGGCGCAATCAGCAAAATGCTATCTAGACTAGTCTGAGAATTCCCAGGACAAAAACACTTTTATTTAAATTAATTTTGAATCTGGATGTCTTATGAAATTCTCCTAGCAGATTTATTAATAATGACTAAGATACATGCTGGTCTGTGATATAAACCATCATATCATCAGTGTGAAGAGATATTTTTTGTTTAAGCCATTCAGTTATGATCTCTTATCTCTAACTGTGTCTTGAATAGCTAGCATTGGTAATAATGGACACCCTTGTCTGGTTCTGCATTCTAATTTGAAATAATCTGAGTTCATGTAATTAATATGTGTTGAGGCTTCTAGAATAGTACAAAGTAATTTAATCCTTGCAGATAAAAAAAACAAAAACAAAAAGGAACAATATTGTAAACAGAGCAAAAGCTTTTTCTGAATCCAATCATAGTAAAATCCCTGAAGATTCAGATTCAGTAGGTGAACATATTATTTTAAACATGTGATGAACATTAGATAGTAAATATCTATATTTAATAAATCTGGGTTGATTTAAACTAGTGATGAGCAATGATCTTCACAAAATTAAATTCACAGTGAAACTTAGTTTTGCTTTGCACAAAAAATGTTAAAGCAAACTATGTTTTTTCACAAACAAAATTTATAGCATCGACACATATATTTTTATCTCTTCTGTAACTTTTTTCTTCATGTGCAAAAGCTTGTCACTTTACTGCAGTGAAGAACATGGAAAGAGGGTGTAACTAGAGAACACTTACCTGGAAATCATTTTGCCACTGCTAAAAATGTATTGGCCTGGGGATATGCCTGCTGGCAAACCTCTGGCATACAAAGTTGGGTAAAGTGAATACAGGCTGGTGTTGCTTTTCACCATAAATGAGTGGTGGAAGGTGGAACTGAATGAAAATGCACGTAAGAAGTGCAGATGAGAACATGTCAGCCTCCAGGGAAGAAGTTGTGAGTCATCAGGATGATGTTGGAGGGTATGGTTGAGCAAAGATGCAGCAGCTTTGGTGGAAGAATAAACCTTATGGAGCAACATTTTCTTACTTTCCACCACAAAAAAATAAACAAATAAATAAAATCCAACACAATTTCCTTTTACTGCGTTTCACAAGTTGCAATAGCAAAATCACATGTGAAACAAATGTTAGGGGTAATTTTATGCAGCTGTACACAAAATAAATTCTTCTGTTTTGTCCACTAATAATCCTGACATTATTATTGAGAGAAGCACTTCCACTATTCTTCTAGATAAAATTTTCCCCAGTATTTTAACATTAAAATTCAAAAGTGGAATTGTTCCCTATGATGCACATTGCAGCAAGTGTTTAAATTACTTTGGGAAAACAAGCATAATGTTTTTGTTGGAATTTATTTTTCTGTAGCTTCAATAAATACTGGTAGCAATAATGGAAAGAACTAACTGTGTTAAAAACTTTTATTAAATTTCCACTGGATAGCCGTCTGGACCTGCACCTTTCCACTATGCAATGAGTTAATGGCATCTTGAATTTCAGGAAGCCTCAGAAGTTTATTAAGCTCTTCTGAACTAAGGTTTTCAAGCTGAGGTATGAGTTTATTTGTAATTCATCAAAAAAAATCCATGGATTAAATGTTGCCTTCTTTACACTGTGAGGAATATAAGAATTTATAGATTTCCTTAAATGTGCAAGTCATTTCTTAGTGGCCTTGAATTTTATTTCCAGTTGCATTCTTCATCTCTATAGTCACATTCAGAGTCAGGTCAAGGTAAATAAATGCTCTAAACTAAGTCCACCAATGGAGCCCCTTTGGCCCTTTCCTTGCATAACTGTGAAGAGATTAAGACTCAGTAAGAGTTGAAGGTGAAATAAGAGATTAAAATTGACCTCTTTACTGAAAAATCAGTAAAGAAAATAATAAAGCTTAAGGGTCCATTATACAAATTAGATGATGACATAAATGCTTTCCACACTGAGCCAGCTCTGTTTACAATCGATAAAAGCAAAATTCAATACAGAAACATATCTGACATCTAACAACAACTTCAAACCAAACTTTTCAATGCTACTCACCATGTCAAAGAAGACATTTTTTAACAATGCAGATTAAAGTAAAACATGATATACTGCATAAGGACAGTTATAAAAAAAGCAGAGTGGTGCAATTAAAGAGATAATGGCATGATAGCTGGGGGAACACAATCTGTGATGCTCTCTTTCTCTAGCTGACCTTAAAATGTGCAGTTTTTGTTTAATGGTTAAACCTGGGCTGACTTCCTGTTTGTTGTGCTAAAATATAATCAGGTTGTGAATTAAATCCTAACATATTAAGGTGGGCCACCTATAAAAATACTATCTTAGCCTTTAAGGATGGGAAGATAATTTTTTTATCTTAAGTTCATGATTGAGGCCTTCATCATTCCAACTTGCAAATTTTAATGATTGATTACATTTATACTGCTTCTTCCTTTTAAGAGGCTTTTTTGATTTAAAAAAAGAAAGATTTGAGTTAAACTTTAGTTTTATCACCAATTTCACATCTTTTTCTGGAGGGAATTGCAACTAGTAAACTAACTAATAAATTATAGAATGGAGGAATAAGGCAAAAAAAATAACTGTCTTTCAGTTCTCTTATCTAAAACATTTAGTAAGTGTATTTATTTTATTATTGTGAATTTCCCCTTGGGATTAATAAAGTAATTAATAAAGTATCTATCTATCTATCTATCTATCTATCTATCTATCTATCTATCTATCTATTAAGATAAAAGATAAAAAAAAGTTGTGCACACTGTACACTGTAACTGCAAATGCTCTTTATTATGAAGTGCTAGCACGTAGCTAATACATTTTTTTTACCCAATTCAGGTCTTCTGGGGACCGGAGCTAATTGCTGTAACTATGAACAATACAATACAATACAACACATTCACTGAGAGCAGACATATGATGCTATGAACAAATTGTCAGAACAAAGGCATCATTTCATCTTAGGACACTCATGCACACACAGTGTGCAATTTAGAGTTAATTTGACTGCCATGTCTTGTCAGGAAAACTAGAACACATAGAAAAAAATTCATACAGAGACAAGGCATAACGAACAAACTCCATAAGAACAATGCACACAGCATTCAAACCCAAGACACTGAATCTGTAAGGCAGTAGCTCCACTGTCTGCAACTTGTACATTTTCTTATATTTTCATGAAGTTTTAACATAGTGGTTAATATTAAATATATTCTTCTTCTTCTTCTCCTTTCGGCTGCTCCTGTTAGGGATTGCCACAGCAGACCATCTACGTTGTCTGCATATTTATTTTTGCAAAGTTTCACATCGGATGCCCTTCCTGATGTAACCCTCCCCATTTATCCAGGCTTGGGACCGGCACAAAGAAACTCACTGGTTTCTGCATCCCCTGTGGCTGGGTTTTAAAATATATTAAATTAAGTGGTGCAAATAATTCTCACTGCATCAAATATTTTTTGACTACCTACATAGATGAATTTCAAATGTTATCTTCAGTGTACATTACACAGAGCTATAAACATTTTATTTGAACTTCAGAAGTGGGTCAGAAAATGGATGGATGAATGTTTATCTGTTAAGCAAGTGTGGCATGATTTATAATAATGGAATGAATAAAAAAAGATTTTTGAAGTTAGTTGCATTTTAAAACCTATTATTCCTGCTTCAATCTAGGAGTGTGTTAGTTAAATTATTATTGGATAATTCAGAATCACAAAACATTTCAGGTATTAACTCTTTAAAGCAACATTTTAAAAAGGATTGCCACACATATTATTTGTATTTAAAATTTCTTCATTTGATTTCTTTTATTCTGCAGTATAACGTATTCTTGTCTATTACTGATCCTATTTATGCTGCGGATTACAAACTCAAAAGGAGAAATGGAAATTATGGCATATGCACTGGTGCTTGGCTGGTGTAATGTACTCTTTTTTGCTCGTGGATTTGAAATGCTAGGCCCATATGTTGTAATGGTTCACAAGGTAAGTTTAGTTCTTATTATTGCATTTAGTCATGTCTCAGTTGATGAATTGATGTAAACAGTCATCTAATTTGTGAGCAATTTTAGTCCATGACATCATTACAAGGAAACTGCAGCTCTCCATACAACACAGAGTGCAAGTTTGGAACAAATCCTGGATATTACATCAGCCCACCAGAGGCCTTAATTACACACATACATACAGACCACTTTAATGCTTTCGCCACACCACACACATGGTAGAAAAAAGCCTATGTATGTATGGCAAGGTAATGCAAACTCCATGCCAATATTGAAATCTGGTTCTTAGGATTTGTGTGGAAGCTATACTAGCAACTACAACATATAATTATCCCATTAAATACAAAAATGACAAGCGATCATTTGTACTTACTTGCAGTGCAATACTTGAAAAACTAGACAAGTATGAGATTGTGCAATAAAAATACTAAACATTCTATAATACTGATCAACTACTTAAGCTGTCATTATATTTATAACTCAACCTTTTTCTCTTTGTTCAACTTGTTTGCCTTTCTTCAAATTTCTGCCGTAATCTGAATTTCAGATTTCTGTAATTCTAAAGAACTTTTATTTTTTTGCTCACTTTAATTCTCTTCCATAGTTCACCATTATTCTCTATTTATTTGTATAGCACTTCTAACAAAGTTTGCACATTTTTAAGGTAATATTTTGCCATCTTTGTCAACATATATTCATTTACTCTTCTCTTAAAACAACATAACATTCTTGAACCTGTTTAATCTATTTCAGGGTTGTAGGGTCATATAAAATACAAGAAAACATATTTGCTACATTAATTAATGTATTCAAAATAAAATTCATTGGCATGAGTCTACAAATGAGTAAGTCCGTCATTTTCTAACTCCTTGTGTTCTGAAGAGGGTCGCCGGGTGTGCTGGAGCTTATCCCAGGCAGGACAGTGTACAAGGCAGGAACAAACTCTAGGTATAGTGCCAGCCCATAGCAGGGCAAACACACATACACACCCCAACCACACACAAAAACCAATTTAGTATTGGCAATCCACTTAACTTTAATTTCTTTGAACTGTTGGAGGAAACCAGAGCACCCAGAGGAAATTCACACAGACATGGGGAGAATATGCAAACTCCATGCAGGGAAAACCAAGCGCGGAAACCCTGGTCTCTTTACTGCAAGGTAGCAGTACTACCACTGTGCTACTGTTCCCCTACTTTATACATATCTTTTATGTGAAATCTAATAAACTTTCGTTATACAAGTCAACCTATACTTTTCAAATATTGTCTGCCTGGGTTAGTGCAGTTCTAAACAGCTTAAAAGAAAAACTGAAAGCAAAGACCAATGAATATAAAAATCTATCACACACTAAGAAAGGATCAGCCAATGAGAAAATATGGTGTCTGCACCATATAAATGTATTTGTGTGTAGCAGACATTCAGGCATGCTGCAATGTGGAAAACAAACTGCTTGTAAAACTGCCAATATACTTTATTTTGTAATTCCTCTGACTATTTTCCTGACAAATCAATAATCTGACTCCCTCTACTGTGTTAGCAGGTACCTTTCTTGACCCCTGTAGCATGATGTCTTATAATATACATATATTTAAATCATTAACATGGGCAGATTCTCTCTTGTCCTCTTATTATGTGATATGAAGGTTTGACTTCCTCTTGATAGGAATATCTGCTCTATAGTGTACAGAGATGCTCTAATATTATCTATCACCTGCCTGGCAGACTATTCATAAACTTCTGGTTCAAAGACACAAGATATGCTTTGCAATATCCAGAGATCTATCACCCACATACAGCTGAGGGCATTACATTCCACTTTTTCCTCAGAAGCAAGAGTAATAACCTATGCCTCTAGGCATCTAGGCATATACAGTATAATTGAACCAGTCATATTAGATAGAACTTTATTTATAGGTATACAGAACTTTATTTTTGCCCTGGGGAAATGTGGCTTTTTACAGAAGCTCTTTAAATAAATAAACACACAAATAGATAGATAGACACATATTCACACACCATGGTATGAATGCATACCAGAATGTCTAAAAAGCAAAAAAATGAAAAAGAAAAACAACTTTTGACTTGGCTGTCTCTGTTACAGTGAGGCGTTCTGCAGATATATTGACGTTGGTATAAAGAAGCCCCAGTAACATTTCTTCACACACTTTTGCTAAATAATTAGTTGGCTAAAAGTACTCAGTGTCATGATGTGTAGCATTGCTCATAATGACATTCAGTTTTGTTTTAATTCTCTCCTTCGCTACTACCCCTAGGGGTTCAGAGTGCATCCCATAATTAAGGCTACCCTTTTAATTAACTTGTTAATTCAATTGGCCTCTCTTGAAGTGATGTTACCAGCTCTGCACATCATAGCACGGGAAATTTCACTGGCCATCACAGAGCTGAAGAAAATGTAAAGGATGTCACATCCCACATTAAAGAAAAGCAGTCCCTTAAGGAAAAAGAGCCAGTTCTGCCCTTTCTTATAAAGTTCGTTTTTGTTCTGAGACCAGTCCAACCTGTCATTAATGTGGACCTTCAAGTACTTGTAAGAGATGACCTCCTCTGCATCTACTTCCTGAATAGTTACCGAACATAAAGTCTCTGGCACGTCGAAAGCCAATAACTAATTCCTTGGTTTTGCTGACATTAAGATGCAGATGATTGTCTTTGCACCAAGAAAGAAAGTTTTCCACCTAATTCCTATACTCTCTCTTATGCCCCTTTATCAATATTATCCATAAATGAAAAATCATCTGAGAATTCCTGCAATTGATAAGACTTGCTATTATATTTATAGTCAGAGGTGTACAGAGTGAAGTGAAAAGGAGACAAGACTGTTCCTTGTAGTGCGCCAGTGTTGCTCACATCTGCATCAGAAACATAGTCCTTGAGTCTCACACACTTCAGTTAAAATAACATTGTCAAACAGTAAACATTATCATTTGCTACAAAATATACAAAAACAGAAAATTTTCTTTTATTATTTAATTCATGTCCTTTTGTTTCTGGCAGATTATGTTTAGTGATATGTTGAGATTTATTTGGCTGATGACCTTTACTGTGATTGGCTTCACTGCAGGTTAGTAAGTAATTTTGGCTTCCTTATTGTTGTTTGTTCATATGAGGATTTATGCTGTACATTTATATTCCAATTTACATTTATTTCCTTTATTTTCCCTTAGCTCTATGGATGGCTTACATGACTCAGGATCCCTCTGCTGATCCACAATTTGGTGACTTCCCCACAACTTTCTTTGTAGAATTTGAGTTGTCTCTAGGACTTCTGGATATTCCACTAAATTATTCAGTGTGGACTCCAAACATAGTGAAAGTTCTCCATGCAGCTTTAACCATCTTTGCCTTTCTCCTCATCATGAATCTGCTAATTGCCATGCTAGGGGACACACAGACAAGGGTGGCAGAGGAAAGAGATGAGATTTGGAGAGCCCAAGTGAGTTATCAAAATTCCGTGACAATTCAATATGTTGATTTTTATTTTAGCAATCATTTTGCCAACAGTTAAAAAATATCCAGTGTTTTGACAGAAATAATACCTTGCTTTCAGTATATTTCTTTATATCTATCCATCCATCCATCCATTATCCAACCGCTATATCCTAACTACAGGGTCATGGGGGTCTGCTGGAGCCAATCCCAGCCAACACAGGGCGCAAGGCAGGAAACAAACCCCGGGCAGGGTGTTCTTTATATCTACTTGAAGGTTAATTAATAGCTGGGTGCACTTTTTTCACTTGTAAGTGCATCTGGGTGAGCTGACAATTTAGTAAATTCATATAATTACTGACTGTGTAACATTAGTGAAAATGGCAAAATGCAAGGATTTTGAGGGGTCAATACAGGGGTGTCCAGCTCTGGTCCTGGTTGGACGCAGTGGCTGCAGCAGGTTTTCATTCTAACCATCTTCTTAATTAGTGAGCTGTTTTTGCTGCTGATTAACTTGTTTTGCCCTATTCTCAATTGACGTGACTCAGGCCCCTTAGTTATTCCTTTTTCCTTAATTAGCAGCCAAACAATAATGAGACACAAAACAAGCCGCCACATGACCCACTAACCTGAAAATAAAGGAAGGTGAAGGTCTCGGTCATGGTGGTCTGTTCAGGTTACCAAAACATCTTGACGGTGGTCTTAGAAAAAACAGTAAAATCAACAGTCCGCTGTGGCATAGCGAGAACAGCAACAAGTCATGATATTCAATAACGGCTTTAATTAACAGCAAGAGCTGGTTTCTCGTTAAGAAACTGGTTGGAGTGAAACTGGCTGGAGTTTGACGTTCCAATTTAGCTGGCCGTCTGTTGGCTCGTTTCACATCTCATTTCTATTTGGCTGCCATTCAACGAAGAAACTAATAAATTCAGAGGACTGAATCCTTAAAAACACTGCTATTAAAATGAAGGGAAAATGAGTTAATTAGCAGTGAAAACTGCTCTCTGATTAGGAAAAGGATTAGAATGAAAACCTGATCTGAACAATTTTTGCCACTTTTTTTGAACCCTGAGATTTTTTTCTTTTGTCAGTTTCATTCTGATAATTTTAGGAAGTGGGTATACTATACATATTAAGTCATTAAAAAACAACCTAGAACTCCAAACCCTCTGCATCAAATGCATACAATATATAATCAAATTAACATTTTAAGGTCCCCAAAATACTAATACTTGGTAACTTATTCCATGTATGTATGGCTCATTTTGTGTAGACAAATATTTCAACATACCTAACAAACTTTTATATATGCCCATGTTTTTGGTGAATAATTAATTTTAAAGTAACTGCTGGCATCAGCTCTAGCACAGTAACTGACTTTATAACTTTAATGATCTGTATAATATTAGCTCTTAATCTGCATTTTCATGAACTGAAAAGATTCAGCTTGTTAACTCGGGTCTTGTTTTAAAACTGGACGCCACTTGTTTTTTGTTGGAATTCTCTATATTTTAGTACTAGTACATAAATAATCTTAAAATACACTACAGAGAATTAAACATAGTAATGTCTGGTTAAGAGCAAAAGTCAAACAATGAGATACTAAAGTAAACAACAAAAGTAAAGTAAACAAAAAGCGTCTGCTTTTTGAACAAGACCTGTTAAATCTTTCCTTAGTTTTTAATATTCTGCAGTCCAGTCTAGCAGCTGTTCTGTGGATTTTTTTAGTACTTTATTTCTTTTGAATATAGATGCTAATGTTTTATAATGTACTAAGCATCTAGCCTCGTAAGTCTGTTGTATAACTCAAGAATAACTTACTCTGTTTTTTACTCCATGAAGCGTGCCAAATAAGCCAAATTCCTATTATCTTCTTAATTTCTTTTTTGTATTAACATAATAAGTGAAAGTTATGAATACACTATCTCTCCACAATCCTTCTTATTAGGAGTAATTGTAGGTTTCAGATGTATGTAAAACTATATTTAGTTACATTATACTTCATCTCCCACATAATGTATGAATCATTTTGCTGAGAAATCTGTCCTTCACCTGGATTCATTGTCACTTCAGAAAAATATCTTAATGCTATAACTATCTTCAAATTGCACCTTCAATTACTGCTACTTGCAATGTGATTGTCTGTTGGTTTCACTATTTGTCCTTATTATGCTTATCTTTACTTTTACTTTTGTCCAGTGTTTGAATAATTATGTAGTTTTTATGGCTGTTCTTCAAGTGCAAGTGACCATTTCCTCTGTACACATTGCTGTCCTTTCATTCATCGGATTCACCTTCACATTCATCTTCACATGCAGCTGCAAGCGTGTTTAGTAATGGGTGGCTTTCATATAAATAGGATCCATTCACAAAAAAGCTAAATTGAAATTAAGGACTTTTTTTGCCACTAATGGCTCTTTACTGGATTTTTGGTTTAGTGTGTCATTTTGGGCTTCTACTCATGCACTTTTTTTTGGTGTCCAGTTGGTCTGTTATGGTATTTTTTGTTTACTTGCAGGAGACAGGTATTGGAGCCATTTACCTACATTTCAGCTGCTACTTTTACTAATATAGGACAGAGTGTTGGCTCTGAGGCTAGGGATCTGTGCTGGCACTCGGATTTGCTGGTTTGAATCCTGTAAATGGTAGAAGTGACTACTCCATTTGGCCCTTGAGCAACCTGCAATACCTTTGTCCTGGGTATATATTAATCTGCAAGCAGGTCCTCCAATTTACAGGGAAACTTGGGGTTGGTGGAAGGACCACTGTGAAAAACCTCATACTAGTCCAGTGTGGTGCTGAGGTGCAGTGGCTTGGTGACACATGTCAGTGCTTCAGCCAGCAGACAGTTGCTGTAATCCAGCCATAAAAAGACCAGAGCCTGGACCAGACATTGTGCTGAATATTCTATCAGATACATTCTGATCTTATGGATATTGTACAGAGTGAATCTGAAAGGCAGAGAAACCATAGTAACATGATCCTTGAAGAAAAGCTGGTCATCAATTACCACCCCAATTTTGAATACCAATTTGGAAGGTGTTAGTGATAATGAACCAAGCTGTACAGAGATGAGATACTGAACAGACAAGATGAGCTGTGATTAAAAGAAGGTGTGTCTTTGCCATTTTGTGCTGAACACGATGTTCCTTCATCCAGGTTGCAATATCAGTGAGACATACAGAGTTTTATTTGAAGATTGCAAAACATTTTAACCTTTGTTATGCCTCTTGGGCTCTGTCTATAGCCATTTTGATTTTAATGTCTCCTATTGCCTTGGGGAGAAAACCAGATTATCTGCTTTTTTGCATTATGATGACAAGGCAAATGACCTAGATCCAGTTCCTATTATACTTCATAATAAATGTAATAATTTCTTCTATGCTACATTATTATTATTTAAACCTTACTTTTAAATTAATTCAGCCAAGCCCCTAACCTAACAAACCCCAGGTATTGCAGTTCATAATGAATAAATCCACAGCAGATGTGTTGGCTTAAAAGCTTCATTCTTTGTGATAAGAATACAGTACACAAGGGACATCAAAAAGGTTTGGGGCAGCCACCCATGTAATATGCCCTGACTGCAAATAGGTAAATGTTTGAGAGTTGTAACTGGTACAAAGTCTAAGACAGAACTGACTTATAGAAGCAAAGATGGCGGCTTTAAGGCCTGGGACCGGAAGTGACATCATCATAGGTGCCAAAACAGGAAGTGACGTCATCATAGGCGCCAGAACCAGAAGTGACATTATCATAGGTGGTGGGATTTCCCGTGAACGGTCGGCAGAGGATTGAGAGAGCGAAAGTCAGTGCACCTTGCCTCCCTTGGTCTGGTGTGGAATTATCTTTATTCAGGCACATTTGCACATGTGTGACACTGTACATTACAAAAGAATTTATACTGAACCATTTTTGGTGGCTGGCTATTGAAAATTGTTTAAAAGTTGTACTGTATAATATACAGTAGAGAATAAGAACTACCATGGTTCCCAGTAGGTCTTCTACAGCCTTTATCGGTTAATTTCATTACAACTCAACAGCCACTCATACTGAAAAATAAATGTCCTCATGTGTATCAAAAAATCATATACAATATCTTTTTTTCATTTGGAACTGAAGGAAATATAAAAATAAAAATGTCATTATACTACAGTGATGATATAAAGTTTATGGACTCATTAGGAGTTCTTTTGAATCTTTGCATAAGCTGGTATAAAAATGTGATCAGACCTCCATTTAAGTCATAAAAATAGATAAAGAGAAAAAAAAAACAACAAGTAGTACAAAAATATTATACCTTTTAATTAATTTATAGTTCAAAGTGACGCATCATTAAATGTCTTTGCTGGAACAAGTATGTTAATCTATGCTTTCAGTAAGTGGTGAGACCTAATTGAGCAGCAATGACTTAATGACTTGAATAAGTATTGATCAGTCCCACATATTGGCTTGGAGGAGGTTTGGCCCATTCCACCAGTTTCCTTACAGAACTGTTTTATCTTAATGATACTAGTGGGCTTTCTTCAAATTATGCCATAACATTTTTATTGGATTAAGGTTTGTATTTCATTTAGGAGAGCACTTTGAGTAGTGAGAAAAGCACTATATAAATGTAAAGAATTATTATTATTATTATTTAGCCATTTCATAAATGCTCTCTCCTTCTTTAACTATTCTGTGGTAGAGTAACTTGCATGTTTAGGGTGTGAAGGATACCAGGGCATCAGTGAGCTCCAACCTCCCAAACATGAACACACAAAGAGTCCCAGGTTCAAACAATGGAAGGTTTATTCAGTTCACCTCCATTAATTATCACAAGCACGAAAACACAAGTTTTCTCTCTATCCTTAATTCTCTTACCCGATGGAAGCACTTCTGTGTCACATGAAAGTCCATTATAACAAGGAGCTTATCTCCCTGCAGCACCCTCTTGCGGCACCCATTGAACCCAGCAGGGATGCCCTGCTGAACGACATTTCCCGACATGCCCTACTGGCTTACCACTGGGCATGGATGTCAAGAGCTGCTGCCAACTAGTGTGCTGGGGGTGAAAAAAGCCCCCAGTGACATGTTTCCTTTTCAGTTGGCTGCCCGTTCATCTCTTCCCCTCACATATATTATTTGTTGGAGTGAGTGTTACTGAATTCCCATCATCTGACTCAGTGACTGATTCACACTGCACTCCCATTTCATATACTATACAGTCTTCACTTACCTGTATAGCCAAATCAACTTTATTTATTACCGCTATGACCCTCTGTTGAAGATACTGGTGTACAGCTTTTATTGGGCCCTCTGCCAGTTTCTTGACCTCTCTAACAGCAATCACTATATTGTCCAGGACATATCACAGAGTTAACAACAGCTTTACCAAGTTCTCAAGCCTATCCAGATCAATTGGCTCCTCTGGCTTTTCCATGGGTTATTTGAGAAGGCTTCATGTTTTTCCGTCAGATATGACGGTCACTTCTGGTTGAGGCTCTGTCAGTATAAGCGGTAGAATCTCTGAGAGAGGTGGCTTCGGATATAAGAAACACATGATGCTTCTGCAGGGCTTGAATCACAGTGTTTCAGTGAGTTTTATTCTAATAAGTTATTGGGTGTGTTTGGTTTACATAATTGTGTAGTTTTTGTGGGGAATAGGAAAGGAAAATGGCAACATATGGGGTTAACAAACAGCACCTCGCTGAAAAGTGACCAAGGTATTAATTTCTCTGTGTTATATGCAAAACAAAAGTTATGAATGTTTGTTGTTATTTACATGCTTTTTATTTTGTACTTTGCCTTTATAGCTCTTACGGAGTGTTTATGAAACAAGGTCACGGAAATGGTAATAAACATTCATAAACCATCAGTCTGAGAGTTGACCATCATTCAGCCGGGGTCACTACACCGGACGATCGTGGACAGGACTGATCAGCCTCGGTGATAAAATTTTGTTGCCTGGATCAGTACACTCAGCCCCTAGGAAGAATTAAAGGGGAACTCACCTGTGTTTTCCTTCTTTGCTGGCCATGTTTGTTTTCCCAGCTTGCCCTGGGATGATCCATGTGACTGCTCCTCATCAGGTCACATGGAAGTCCATTATAGCAGAGGGTTTGTCTCACTGCAGCTCCCTCTTTCACGGTACCTAGTGACCCCAGCAGGGCTGCCCTGCCGGACTACATTTCCTGGCATGCCCTACTGGCTTCCCACTGGGCACGGATATCCGGGGCTGCTGCCATCTAGTATGCTGGAGGAGAAAAAAGCCCACAGCAACATCTTTCCTTTTCAGTGGGCTGTCCGTCCATCTCTTCTGGTCCTTGCTTCTGGGTCTGATCCCTTTCTCCTTCCCGGCTGGGATGCTTATCTGCCTGTCAGGAGCCTCCTATCCGGGTAAGGAACTATCCCCTCTTCTGGCCTGGATGCCCATCCAGCCTCCGTGGCATCTATAAGGGTTGTTGTCTCACTGCAAGAACCACTTTCTGTTGAGGTCCAGTATGCACACGGACACCTTGACATTCTCCCATTTAATTTGCTGGTACAATCTAGATAGAATTCATAGTTCCATCAATGATGTCAAGCTGTCTCAAACCATTCATAGCAGGACAGGCCAAAACCTTGATACTACCACCACCGTATTACATGGTTGGCATGAGGTTCTTATGTGGAAATGTAGTATTTGTCTTTTGTCAAACATAACATTTTACACCAAAAAAAAAAAATGTTTGGCTTCTCCATCAACATAACATTCTTGTAGTGATCTCCTTGGTTAGGAGTATTATCAAAATGTAAATGGGCAACAGTGTTCCTATTGTGGAGTAGTGGCTTCCTTCTTGCTGTCCTCCCATGTACACTCTTCTTGTTTAATGTTTGCATGGATAGGGAACACTGCCATTAGGCAGTGCAAGAGAGGGCAGCAGATCCTTAAGTGTTACTCTGGAGATGTCAATGTAAATTTATTTATATAGCACATTTAAAACAACATAGGAATGTTGTGGGCAAAGTGCTTTACAATAATAGAATAAAAGAAAACATACAAATAACATAAATAGAAATAAAATATATGAACATAAATAAAATAAATAAAAAATGGAAGTAATGTTACATAATCACAACGAGGAAACCATCAGATCTTTAGTCTTGTTTTGAACAGTTCAATTGTAGATGACTCCTTTATGTAATGAAGTAAAGAGTTCCACAGGTGAGGAGCAGCAACTGCAAGTGCTCTTTGTGAATATGAGATCTTTGTGAATATTATACTTTTAAGGAGAGTAACAATGATGTTGAATGTTCACCAATTGTACACTAT